>NC_142045.1:16990409-17144297 GCF_982192425.1 Myodes glareolus | reverse complement strand
GTTTACACATGGAGTTCTACACAATGGAAAAAATATTAACATCTTGAAATCTCCAGGCAAATGGATGGATCTAGATAATATCATATTGAATGAGGTAACCTAGATTCAGAAAGAGAAATATCACATGTACTCACTCATAAGTGGCCTTTAGACATAAAGCAAAGAAAAATATACATGCATATATCAAAATGAGAACTCAATTATAGTCATATCTTATTCATTTAAATTTTTTCTTAGCTTGTTCACCCAGTTTTTATATATCAGAGTGCAGTATCCATTAAGTGTTATAGGAACTTATTCATCATCTTAGACTCAGGACATATCTGTGCTGCTTTATTCCAAACTCTGTTTTATTTCCACAACTATAGGACATGTAGAAAGTATCATTAGAGATAGAGAGGAACCGTTGATCATCCTTCCAAATAGCCTGTGAAACCCAGTTTTTGGCTAGGCTTTTAAGAGTTCAGTGTCCTAAATATATGCCTTATGAAATTTCTCTATGATAAAGGAGTTGAGAGATAAATATATTCTCTTATATAGTAACATACATAACAACTGTAGCATACATTTTTTGCTTATTATAGATCTACTCACAGAAATTCATAAATGATTTAACCCAAAAGTCGATGACAATGTGGTCCTTGAATAGTCCTTGGTTGAACACGTTTTTGAGGGAGAAAACCCGAGATTCAGAATTTAATGCTTTATTAAGATGATTCTTTTCCTGCTCTGTTCAAGTAGTTCTCAATAGGAGCTGGTCAAATACATTGTTTCAAAACCATCAAGTATAAAAAAGATTATTTTGAAAGAGTTGAGCAAGGGATGTAATTCCTATTTTAATTTCTTTTTTTGTTCCATCCTTAATCCCATTCTGTATGAAGTTTATTAAAACTATTTGGATGGTCATTGCACCCTGAGACTATGCCACAACACTCCAGGAGTGGGATCACTAATGTTGCATGGTCAGTGCTTTATTTCTTGGCATGTCAGAAGCATATGACAGAGAACATCAAAGGCTGGCTTGAAGAAGCAGGTTTTTATGCCAGACCCTATTACATATGCCTGGCTGTGGGAGAGAGGGGAAATAGGAAGTGCTGACAAAAGACTTCTGTGGACAGGCACATGGGCTGCATGAAATTTAATGAAACTATTCCCCTGAGATGGATGTGAAGCACTGACTTCTCCCTGGACACTGGTGTGTTCCATGCTGTCAGTAAAATCTAGTCCAGATATGAAAGCAAAAATCATCTCTTCTAACTTGGCCCCTTCCACAGAGAAAGCTATAAACGCTAAAGGAACAGTGTGCATGTTTGAGGACGAGTAATGACAGGAATCCTTTGAGGACAAGGATTTTCTTTCCTATAAAGTGTCTGAATTTTTAATGACTATGTATGACCAGCTGACTGCCTACTCTAGTTTCTGAAACAGAAGTGAAAAGTCCTTCCTGCTTTATGTTCCTTCAGATTCTATGCCGCAATGACAAAAAACTATCGTGGTTATTGAATATCAATTCTTATTCTGCAGGTCAGTAGACAACTGAAAGAATGAGAGTGACTATGTAGCAGAAAATCTGAAATGATTGTTTCTTATTGTTCTAAATCTACCCTCTTCACAACTTTCCTATTTCTTGCATTTTATTTGATTTTACTTTTCTCTTATAGTTATTGGTCGAAATCAGTTAGAGAACCAAATGCATGATGAACTTGTATTTTGATATATTTTCTTTTATCCATTTCACCTCTGAGCTGAAAATATATTAGGTGCACATAATTGATAATTATTCAGCCCTATTCTTTGCATTTTTCACAATATGTTGATATACAAAATTTAAGGGAGGATGATGAACTTACTAATTACAAGTATTGTATTGATAAATCATTTTAAACAGGATATTGGGCTGTTAGTTATGAAGTGCCTCTCTCAATAGGCTCCAGTGCAGAGGGTTTAGTGTTTTTCTAATACTGCTATGGAGAGATTGTTGGGTCACAGTGCTGTCAGTAGTAGGATAATCAATTAATAAAATCATTTTAAATTAGAATTAGGAGATTGGGCTCAGGTGAAATCACTCGGTAATGTAATTTAGAAGGTAGATCATGTTACTGACTTTTCCCTGTCTGTTTCTTTGCTGCCTGACATTATGAGGTGATCAGTCTTCTTGTACCATGACCTTCACTGTGGTGGTTCTTTCATGGTCAAAGACCTCAAAGCAGTGCCGCCAACTGGACAGGAGACCATGCACTCGACTTTTTGAAACCCTAGCAAAAGTAAGTCTATTGTCCTGTAAGTTATTTGAGATTGTTTGCTCTAATGGCTAAAAATCTAACCTAGATATGGGATAGCAATTCATATTCTGCAAGGTAGCAAAGAATGGAGGGTTAGAGTCGGCAAAGTTCAAGGTGATTCTGCATAGCCTGACATACAACATTAACTGATAAGATAAGTGTCAAGACACGACAAAGAGATACGCAAAGACAAGAAGGTAATTTAAATGGTGAATTCGTCAGAAAGAAAATCTAGGTATAAAAAATTAGCACAGTTACATCATTTCATCATCACATCATTGTCTCTGCCATCTACAAATCTGATTCTCTGAAGGCTTCTGTTTATGAGGATCATACAAATACACATATCTGTTGCAGGATATTTGATGTGCTGTGAACCCCCCAGATGGTGTTAATAAAATTAACCTTCAATCAGGGGGCAGAGCCAGCAATTAGTTGACAGGAATTAGCCATAGAGAGTACTGAGGAGCCAGGAATATGGATAGAGAGATGCACAGGAAGGAGTAGGGAGGGACTTAAGAGTTTGGTTTGAGACAGCTGGAGAGACACTCTCTGGTTGAGTCTCCAGGCAAAATGGAAGGTCAGCTGGTGCTGCTTGGCCACTCTGAGATACGGGCATTCACCCCAACATCTGACTCCTCAGGCTTTATTGGTAAATAGAACAACCGAGACTTAGTTAAAAAATGCATATATCTATCGTATTCTATTTTCTCTGTTAGGAATTAGGAAGTCAAACTAAATAGGTAGTAAGTAGATAGATAGTAAGCCTACAATCATAGTGTGACCCCTGCTGAAAGGAGATTACAGAGTCTTCATCAGAGCGAATTAGGAAGCCTAGTGCTTGGAAACTGGGCTGGGTCTGAGGAGAGAGAACACTTCCTTCCCTCAGCTGAAGTTGCAGCATAATCAGAAAGTAATATTGAGAAAGAACAAAGCAAAACCAAAACATCTAGCCCAAAGAGACAGCATGGTTCTTTCTTTACTTACAGATACAGTTAAGGATAGTAAAACATTTTAAAATTCATAAGTTCAACTTGAGTAATTCACTATTTTCTTCATTTTTATTCATCAAAAATATATATTATAGATTTGACTTAATATGTACATTATTTTTTCAACTACTTAGAACTCTCAAGGTTCCTAATTAGACAAGTTTATTTTAAAAAGCAATCAAACACCCTCACTGGCCAAATACTGTTGAGCATGTACCTGCCCTGGAGTATGGCATATCCAGTGTCAATCCACTGGTAAAAATGATTTTTCCCCTATTGACAGCTACCAATTGAAAGTAGCGTCTTGGTCTTAGCTATAGGTGGAACATTTTGCATACTTCCTCTTCTCTCCTCTGGAATGGCTTCTTCTGCTGTGATTTTGAGCAGGTCTTGTGCATACAGTCCCCATTGTGAGCTCAGATGCGCAGCTGCCCAGTTGTGCCTGGGATATGTGGTTTTCTTGATTAATTGAGAGAGAGAGAGAGAGAGAACATACATAACATACATCTGGGTGTGTATGGAGGTAGGAAAGGATCTAGGAGAAACTAAGGAAGGGGAGAATATGATAAAATACAATGTTTGAAATTGCCAAACATTAATAAGAGAAAAGAAGATATGAATGTAACTCTTAATAACTTAAAGATAGATGGTGCAAAATAAGACTATCTGAATGAAAATTCTTGTGATTTTTTTTATAAACCAGATTATAGTTATCTAATCTTTCCTTATAATTTTCACAAATATATCACCAAAGAGGCAAGCTACAGCAACCCTGCAAATAAATTGGCCAGAGGGAAGCTTTCACATACTGTCTTTAAAAATAGAGGAAATGAAGTATATTTTCACTTCCTTGCTCATTAGAAACTCAGTGTGTTTGTACGGGAGGGGCCTGATTTCCTTTTGCTTGTGCTAAGGGTTGGCGCTCCTGCGTGGGGAGCTCTGCAAGAGGAAACCACGGAGACAGCATCTCCGAGTTAGTGAGAGCTCAGGGACTATGGACTGACAGCTGAGGAACCGGCATGGGATCGAACTAGAACCTCTGATGTGGGAGGCAGTTATGTGACTTGATTGTTTGGGGGTTGAGGGTGGGACTGACAGTCACACCAGGACCTATTTCAGGTTCATGAACCGGCTTTTTGTAGCCCCGTTCCTAAGGTGGGATACTTTGCTCAGCCTTGCTACAGGGGAGGGGCTTGATCCTGCCTCACGTTGATATCCCAGGCCTTATCCCCTCTGGAGTGGATGGGAGATGGGTAAGGGGAAGGTGGGGGAGGAGAGAGAAAAGGAGGGAGGGGAAACTGGGAGATTGGTATGTAAAATGAAAAGAAAACTTTTTAAATAAAAAAATTATGGAAAAAGTAGAAAGAAAGAAAAATGCCCTGCCCTGTTTCATCTCAGCTGCAGGGAAGTGTCTCAACATAATATCTACAGCATATCATTGTAGGTGATATTTCTGAATGTTTGTAAATCCGGCAGATCTCAAATCATAGCACTATATGAAAAAAAAATTAGGGTCAGTGACCCTAGACTCCAAAGCCCAGCAAGCTGTGTTGTGCTTGATTTTTTCTCTTTGTTTCCTCTCCAGATTGCAACCAGCTTAAGTGTCCAAGAAAAAGGCTGCCTCTCTGGTTCTTTAATGAGGACGCCAAGAGAATTGAGCTGTCCTTGAAAGCGCCGTAACATTTTTATGTGCTATAATTTGAAGGCTCGCTATCAAAGCTACTCAACATAGCTTCAAATGCCACAGGTTACTCCTCTTTGCAATACAATGCGAAAATGTTTATAGCTTACTTTCCAAAATATTGGTCTCATGTGGGTAAGGTTTATAATAAATGCCTGTTTTATGTGCTTTAAGCTCTACTGATGATTATTATAATTTTAAGAAAATTATGTTTCTTCATACTTATGCTTGTTTTCTTAAGATTATAATATGACATCTTAAATTATTAATTGCATCTTAGATAGTGAATTAAATTTAATATATTTTATAAATTTATTTTGTGCACTACACAATTTTACTTTAATTTTTATATGATTTTATTGTTCAACATTTTATTTCATAAAATTTAGTTTGTGCTCTTTTTTATTTTTGTGACCATATATCTGTCTGGGATATGATAAAAGGGTTGTAACACAATTATTCCTACATATGACTGAAAAATCTTCAGGGATTGGGACAAGAATCTAAATTTAACAAATCCTTGGTTGTCATAGCGGTTGTGAAATTTTTTGGTGCTTCAGAATAGAAATAATCAAAAACTAGATACACAAATTATTTCCAAGATTCAGTGACACTGCCATAACTTAAAAACTCCCATCAACAGAAATTTCTGTCTTGAAATGTAATGGAAAAAATATAAACACTTATCATATGAATAAAACGTTTTACATACATGCTAAACTTTGATGCCAATGTAATTTAATACTAATGATGCCCCTTCTGCAGCACTGGGGAAAGTAGGGTATTTTTTAACATATTAGAACATGTGTTATCATTTATAAACACATGGAGGCCGGGCAATGAGGGATGGCGGTGGGTCAGCAAGGCCTGTGTGTGGGGGATCTCCTTGATGCATGGGAGACCGTTACAGGTGAGAGACACACAGATATATCATGTAGAGAGAGCTGGGATATAGAGTTTATTTAGTGGGTTATGGAGAGGAAAGGAAAGGGGGAAAGACAAGGGGAGACACAGAGGAAGAGAGAGAGAGAGAGAGAGAGAGAGAGAGAGAGAGAGAGAGAGAGAGAGAGAGCAGAGAGCATAGAGCAGACTGGAGAGTAGGCAGGAGATCTGGAAAATTGGGAGTGGGCAGAGCTTGTCTCTTAAAGGGACAGGGTACCCAGATGACAGACCAGTCCAGGAGATGATAACAGCATGAACCAAATAAAACTAGTTAACAATTTGGGGTTCTATACACCATTGCCCATTTGCTCATTTCTAGCCTCTACTTTCTCCATTCCCCTTCCCTCCATCAAAACCGTATATGGACAGTTAGAGTAGTTGTCTCATTCCAGGAGTTCTGATTATCATCCTCACCTCCTGAGTGGAGGAATGGAGCCTGGATGGCTCCATTTTTCTATAAAATAATTTCTTTTCAGACCTATAATTTCTATAATTTCTTTTCAGACCTTTATTTCTTTCTTTATACATGAACCCTCAGAACTACTGAACGTTTTTAAATGGTAAATTACTTGCACTTTATTTTCACCCCTTATGTAAAGCAAATTGATCAGTGAGATCTATTCTAATGTAATTCAACACAATTTTGGGAAAAAAAACCCATATCATTCAGCTATCAGAAACATGTGATATTGCCTCAAAGTGTGTTCAAATATGAAAATGCAAACTTTTTTGTATGTCAGTGAGGGAATCTGAAAACACAAACAACATACTCAATCATATCACAAGAACGTGTGCTCACCTATGTTCATAGTTGCACTGTTTGCCATAGACAGGGCATGGAAACAACCTAAATGCCCCTCAAACAAAGCATGGATAAGGAAAATGTGGTACATTTACACAATGGAGTACTACAGAGCAGAAAAAAATAATAGAATTATTTGACATCTTGAAATTTCCAGGCAAATGGATGAATCTCGAAAACATCATATTGAGGGAGGTAACCCAGACCCAGAATCACAAATATGTACTCATTTATAAGTTGTAGCTTTCAGACATAAAGCCAAAAAAAAATCAGCCTACAATTTACAACGCAGATAACCTAGACTCCAAAGAGGACCCTAAGAGAGACATACGTGTATCTAATCTATACGAGAAATAGAAAAAGACAAGATTTTGTGAGTAAATTGGGATTGTGGGGATCACAGGAAAGGGTAGAAGAGGAGGGGGGTGATAGAAGCAAGGGGAGTGGAGAAAAATATATAACTCAATAAAAGCAATAAAATAACCAACAAATTTGGGAAAACTTGCAATGCATAGACTATTTTAAATTACAAATTAATTATGCAGTCTACGCTTGCTTTATTTTTGTCACATTTGCTTGATAATATTAAATATTAAGTATCTTATAGAAGGTTTAGGAACGAAGCTGTTAATAAAAACAAAGCATCTTTTCTCATAGAAGGTCTATACTATGAGAAAAGTAATAAACACATACCATGGACTTGTATGCTTTCAGTGCTTCACCACAGTCCTCATCACTTAACCATATTTGTTAAGGTTACATGACCTTGAACAAAATACAAAGTCATCCTCGAAGACCAAAAATTAGGATAGGGCATCCTAGAGACTTTTACAAAGTAGGATTGAAGTTTTCAATTCAAGATCTTTGATTCACACAAATCAGAGAATAAATTTCCAATAAACCAAAATAAATCTAAAATGCCAATATGTGATGTAAAGAATCAAAGGGAAACTGATTTAATATAGGCTTTCCTGAAGCCTTGTGCAGAACACAGTTGAATCAAGACTTTACATTTGTATGTCTGCTGAAGGTCAGTTTCTACAACACAGAAGGCATACGAAAGAAGAATTCAGAAACTGATTTTTTTCTTAAGATTTCAAGACTACATTTGCCAGGAGAGTATGATAAATCAAATACTTGAATAATCAAAGTGAGACTTTCAGGTTCAGCATCTCCAGTCATAACTGACTATTCTTCCAAGAGTTCATATATCTGTCTTCCTTATATTTTCTGTAGTCTTTTCAGGTTCTTTAAACCATAAATAAATAATTACCTCATTATTTTTATATCTTCCCACCAGGTGATGGAAGAGTGATATGCCTGTGATATGTCTTCTCACATCACCCTCCTGAACCAAACCCTGTGCTAAATGGCACACAGTAACAGCAGATAAGCATTTATTTTTCTAATAATGATCTCCCCAAGGCTTAAAGCAGAGACTCATTATCTTGGGAGATGTAGAGAAGTGCCTTATCCACAAGAAGAATTCAAAGGGATTACTGTCAGCACACAACATAAAAGAAGTGCACTCCTTTAACAAATCTATCATTTTCATAATGCAAACTACAGAAACAAATAACAAAAACAAAACAGCACTTTCACTGGCTGAGATATACTTAAGAATATTTTCAATATTTTGGTGCATTCTTAAAGCCATGTATTCGGGCCCTGTGAGCAACCAGATTCCCCTTCTTATTTTTGGTTCTTTTTTTTGCTTTTCTGAACTATTTATGGATATTTAAAAATTTAATTAAGATGTGAGTATATCACTGATTTCTTCCTTCCCCTCCCTGCAACCCCTCCAACCTCTCTTCCCTCTGACCCTGATAAGGTTCCAATGTCATTCTTTCTCTTAAACTGGTGACCTCTTTTCCATTGATTATTTTGATAAACAAGTGCACATGAATAAATACATAAATACAACTTGCTGAACTGACTTGGTGTTTCTTGTGGATAAGTGATTTCATAAAAACTGTGCATTGTATTAACAATTAGGGGATCATTCTGGGAGTCTAATTCTCCCTTATTCAGCAGCCTTTAGCTCCTTCTAGTTCCTTGTCTAGCAGTCGGATTCCAGGAGATCTTTCTCTTTTTGTGTTAGTATGTCTACTAGTATTGCCATTGTTTGGGTCTTGTTTTGAAAGCCACATTCTTGAGGTGTTCCATTTGTAGCCTCCTTGTCATTTCTAGGAGACACAATCTCACAGCGAACTTTCTGGCCCTTTGGTTCTTACAATTATTTCACCTCCTTTTCTGTACTGTTCCTTGAGACTCACGTGCAAGAATTGTGGATTTGTAGATTTATCCACTAGAGTTGGGCTTTGCATGATTAGTTATTTTTGAATTGTACCAAATGTGATTTTCTATAATGGCCCCTGTCTACTGCCATTGTAAGTGTCTGTGGTGCTTCTGATTATTATTTTCTGTGGGTAAAGTGATAAGGATAAGGGTAATGTGGTAATGAGTACAGATAATGTGGCAATGGTAGGTTCTCTTCTAAGACCCGTGACCTCACTGACCCTGTGTAACTGGCTTGCTTTCTAGTACCAGGAATAATTTCCTCCCAGTTGAGTAGACCTTAAGTCCAATTAGTCAGCTGTTGGTTACCACCAAGATACTAGTTTCATTACTGGATCTTAATTGATATCTGCCATGGTAATAATATTGTTCATAGACGTCACTGGCAAGTGAGTCTATTGATTGTTTCCCTCCCATGGCAGCTTCCATAGCAGTGTTTGGTACCATAATAGCTAGATAACAGGAAGGAGGATTCCAGGTTAGCTTCAGTTCAGAGCTTCTTAATCTTGTTTCTGAAATACTTTGCATCTTCAGCAATTTGGACTTAACTTTCACTTCTGTGTTGCCACCAAGTGCAAAAGCAGTAACCCATATTATTTTGGAGCTCAGTTGGACTGCCATGACCAGCAACATGAATGGGGGATTTCTCATGCCTAGAACTGGTAGTTTTGTTAGATGATCTACAGATTTTGTGGGAAACATTCTCAGTCTAAGTGATATAACTTAATTACAATCACACATACTCAGAATTAAAAATTAAAACAATGTTATTCCTTGAAGCTTGATCATACATCCTTGTATTATTTATCCTTCCTCCTTACAGCCTTCCCCTCCTTCCCTAATTTAAATAACCCCATTTTTCCCATAGAAATCTTATTATATTCTGTATTCTGCTAGTTCCTCCTTTATCTTCCCTGTATGACCCCCTTTTACCTTCCTTGTTTATTTAGTTACTGCAGTTTATAAACTCTCA
The DNA here is from genome assembly GCF_982192425.1 of Myodes glareolus. NCBI lineage: Eukaryota > Metazoa > Chordata > Mammalia > Rodentia > Cricetidae > Myodes > Myodes glareolus. The sequence goes on along the minus strand of NC_142045.1, from coordinate 17,134,327 downwards.
TCTGAATATTTGGCACTTGGACCCACAGATAAGAGAGATCATGTGGTATTTGTTGATATTCCTTATCTCTATAAACAGTATTTATTAGTGTTGTCTCAGGTTTCTGTCATGCCTGGTTCCTGCAGATGTCAAGTCCCAAAGAAATCACACAGAGGTCTACATTAGTTATAAACTGATTGACCTAGTAGTTCAGACTTCTTATTAACTCTTATAACTTGTACTAGCCCATTATTGTTGTCTATGTTAGCCACGTGGCTCGGTACCTTACTTGCCAAGGCAGTCACATCTTGCTTCTTCTGTGGCTGTGTCACAACTGCAGAATCTTCTTCCCAGAATTCTTGTTGCCCTGCCTCTACTTCTTGCCTGGTCACCCTGACTATACTTCTTGCCTGGCTACTGACCAATCAACATTTATTTAAAATATAAGTGACAGGGTATAGACCATTGTCCCATAGCATATAAGTTCCATCCATTTAGCTACACATTTAATAGTTTCATTTTTATAACTGTATAGTACTCCTTTGTGATATATATATACATATATCACAGTTTCATTATCCATTCATATATCGAAGGATATTTAGATTGTTTGCATTTTCTAGCAATTGTTAATAAAGTGAATGAATATTGTTGTATCTTTAATACACAAGGGCTAAAAAATGAGAAAATAAATAATCAAAAAAATTGACATTGAATCTGAACAGATATTCATACCTGGTGGCAAAGGAAAATTCTATTTTCTCCAATGGAGTGTCACTGAGTATTTGAATCATACCCAAGGGCAGGTCCCATGCCCAGGAGTAACAGGCCAACACAAAATGAACTCCATGTTTTCTGTTTTTTCTTTGCTATTTTTCTTATGATATTTTCTTTGTATGTAATATTTGTTTGTCTGTTTACTTGTTTTGATAGAGATGGTGAGAGAAATAATGTAAAGCTGGGTTACTACAGAGATAGGAGGGGTTTGGGAAGGTTGGTAGAGAAAAACAAAACATGGCCAAATAAATTGCAAAAAAAAAGTGAGAAAATTCCTGAAAGAAGAAATACAAATGCTTAATACATGCTTTTAAATATTGTTTGACATTATTAGTCAACAACTAAATGCAAATTAAAATACTTTGAGATTCTTTCTCACTCGAGGGAGAATGACTACTCTCAAGATAGTATGTTAACCAAAGTGAATCCTATGGAAACTCTTAAAAAACACAGTTTTCTGTCATGATTACAAATTACTCTCCCCAAACTTATGATAAGGCCATATTGTTACAAAAAACACCTACAAAACTCAATGAACAAGGAGAAGTTGAGCTGATGCTTTCCTAGAGACTTACCCCTATGGGATAATGTTCTTGGTACCAGAAGGTACTCTGTATGCCAGTGAAAGAGAAATCTAGATACAAACCCATACACAAACATTTGATCTTTAATAATGTTCTACCTGCAAGATATGTTCACACAATGATGGCACAAATCTTGTTTGAAAAACCAACCAATATCTGATTTAATTCTAAGCTCACTCCAGGAAATAAAACCCATATCCATCGTCGATTGGGTGATCAAGAACCTGAGACCAGATAGCCCAGAGAGCTATGGTAAAACCAAATACTACTGTTCTATTAAAGAAACACAGGAAAAAAAATGATTCCTACTGACATTCTGCTATATTTATAGATGCCTTGTTCAGCCATCATCAGAGAAGTTTTATCCTGCAGCAGATGGGAACAAACACAGAAACCCATAGCTAGGTAATATGCAGAGAGTGAGAGACATTAGAACACTCAGCCCTAAGTGGGATGTCTCCATCAAATCCCTCCCTCAGAGCTCAGGTAACTCTGAAGAGGAGGAGATGGAAAGAGGGTGAATCACAGCGGATGGAGGACACCAAGAAAGCAAGGCCTTCCAAATTGCCATGAGCAAAGGTCATCTGAAACCACAGAGACTGAGGCAGCATAGAGAACACCTGCATGGGTCTGCACCAGGTGGGGTCCTAGTGCTGAAAGCGGAAGTGGACACTCAGACTCTAGTAGGGCCGAAGGGGTATAGACTATAGAATATATGTGATATGAAAGTACATAGGAGGATATATTGGGGGTGGAAAGGCTCAAATAGTGGAGTTTGGGAAGTGGTAGACATGAAAATGGGGGAGAATTGGAGATTAGCCAAGGCAAGATTATGTGAAAAAGCCCTACTAAAGTTCATTCCATTATAGGTCATTAAAGAACATAAGTTTTAAAAAAAGTAAAAGAAAACCCATTTGACAGGGGATGTGAAAACCTGCATGGCTGAATTATGCTGATGCAGTGGAAGCTGCTGCCGCTAAGGCTAAGGGTTGTTAAACCAAAGCCCTGTTTACAGATTTGAGATGCAGTGTTATGATTTTTCAAATACTAGCGCCTGCCATTCCTCCCGGTTTCCCATCAGAAGTAACTTAAAATAACTTATTGCCGAGGACACCGCACAATTTCCTTGACAATAAAAAGAAATCAAGCAGGGACTTAGCTGGGAGCTTCTTCCATGCTGATTAGCTCTCCTATTTTTGAGCGTGGGATACAGGTTACCGCAGGAGAAAGGCTCTCAGGAGTCCGATTCAGTTGGGAACTTGAACTGCCATTTAAGATGTTCCACGGTGGCATGATCACTATGAGAGCAAACAATTGCACTCTGATTGGATCACAGGCCAACAGAGGGACTTCATACCTGGTATTATTACACAAAAAAATAAATAAACAAACAAAACCAGAAACAAACAAAAATCTTGTGTGGCTAAAGGGCACGTAGGTCCCGGGTAGGGAACTTACTCTTGTTGTGTAGCTAAAACGACATTTTCCCAGTTGCTTTCCAAATATTCTCTTAGGTTCCATAGGCAAATGCTACTCCCGCTTTTAACAGAGAAGCTTATTTACACATGTGACAGTGATTTGAAGAAGTGACCACTGAGCATTTATCCTTGATATGGATATTTTACCAAGCCGCGTGGCGCTGAGGACATTGTGTTAAGGGGAGGCGTGAAGGATGTAAGATCCGAAAGGTAAGTCGAAGGGTTCTGAACTGTTCTATTCTGGGAATGACACAGTCAGCACAGTCTTAATCTCACAGCAAAGGCAGACGCTTGCCTCTGCCGAGCCTGTCATTCAAACAACAACTGGGGAGGGACTTAAGGGTCTTTGTCATCCTTATTGAACTTTTAGTTACTAGAGGAATCTGGGTTAGAGGGGGCAGTCATTGTCTTTAATTGTATATCCACAGACGACCCCATCGGGCTTCAACAACTGGTTCCAAACCCACTATTTCGCAACTGCTAATTTACTCACAGACTACACTGTGGTTTAAGAGAAGGGGGGGATTAGAGAGAGCTTGGGAGAATGGGATAATTGAGATGGAGGAAGGGTCGATATGGGAGCAGAGAAGAAGATATCTTAACTAAGGGAGCCATTTTAGGGTTGGCTAGATTCTTGGCTCTAGAGGGGTTCCCAGGTGTCCAAGGAGATTTCCCTAACTAGGTCCGTAGGCAACAGAGGAGAGGGTGCCTGAACTGGCCTTCTCCCATAGACACACTGATGAATATTTTGAATATCACCATAAAACCTTCATCTGGCAAGGGAAGGAGATAGAGACAGAGACCCACATTGGAGCACTAGACTGAGCTCCCAAAGCCCAGATGAAGAGCAGAAGAAGGGAGAATATAAGAAAGGAAGGCAGGACCGTGAGGGGTGCGTCAACCCATGGAGACTGTGGAACTGATCTAGTGGGAGCTCATCAAGGCCAGATGGACTGGGTCTGAACGATCATGTGATCAAACCGGACTCTCTGAATGTGGCTGACAATGAGGGCGGACTGAGAAGCCAATGATAATGACACTGAAGTTTGATTCTATTGCATGTACTGACTTTTTGGGAACTTAGTCTGTTTGGATGCACACCTTCATAGGATGAGGGGGAGGGCCTTGGACTTCCCATAAGGCAGGGCACCCTGACTTCTCTTAGGACTGGAGAGCAAGTGGGAGGGGGAGTTGGGGGAGTGGGAGGAAAATGGGAGGATGAGAGGAGGTGGAAATTTTAAATAAATTAATTAATTAATTAAAGAATAATATATAGAAGCATAAGTATATATATATATATATATTATAAAGAAGCATATATAGGAGCTAAATTATAAGTAGCTATATTTATATAAGTTTGTATATATTTAGACCTTAACAAATTTTTATGTACCTAATTTTGACCTAGATGTTACCATGTTACCATACATACACACACACACACACACACACACACACACACACTACAGAAAAATTAAGTTTAAAGCAAATGGCTACAAAAAATTGACAATTTTCTTTTTATTAAATACTGATTAAAGTATTTTAACACATAAATAATTTTACCATATAATTCTGATATATATTTGATAACAGAAATGTTCTATATTCATATAAGTGCATATGTTACCATGTGATTTGTGTACTTGCAATTTCTTGAGAAATTTATAAACTTATTATAAGATCTTTCTCCATGCATTAAAGGCCAATTAATTCTAGTGCCAGATCACTGGTTACCTAAAAAAAATGGAGGGAATGTTGAGTGATTGTGTTACAAATAAATAACCCTGGCATTTGAGGTACTTGCCAGTCTGCTTGTTGCGGTGATGTTTATAGGGTGTCAAAGCATAGAAAATGATGATATAAATGCATCTAAAATATAAACAGTTCAGTATGTGTCAATTATAACTCACTATCTAATAAAAGTCTGTAGCTGCGTAATGTGAGAAACATATTTGTTTAAAAATATACTGTGCATTACCATTTGAAACAGCAACAAGCTGTGAACATTCTCTGTGGTGATATTTTGTTTGTGCTTTAACAAACGAAACTTGCCTGGAGATCAGAGTGTGAGCCACACTAGTTAGCAATAGAGGCCAGAAGGTGGTGGCACATGCCTTTAATCCCAGCACTCAGGACACAGAGGCAGAAGGACCTCTGCAAGTTCAAGGCCACCCTGGGCTGCCTGAGTCTAAAAGAGAAACAGAGCCAAGTTGTGATAGCTCACACCTTTAATCCCAGGATTTGGGAGTCATGTACCTTTAATCTCAGCATTAAGGAGGTAGAGACAGAAAAGGATATGGCTGGGTGGAGAGAGGAATATAAAGCAGGAGGAAACAAGAGCCCAGACATTCAGTCTGAGGATTGGCAAGAACAGGATTGCCCTTTGGTTTGAGAATTAGTAGAGGTATGAATTTGCTAGTGGCTGACTGTTCCACTCCTTTGATCTTCAGCATTAACCCCTAGATCTGACTCTGGGTTTTCATTATGAACATCAATTAGAATTCGTGATACAATTCTTTTTCATTCATATCTCTAAAAACATCAATGAATAAAATACCTACCTTTGACCTAGATGTTATCACATATAAACACACACACACACACACACACACACACACACACACACACACACACACTACAGAAAGAATAAACTTGAAACAAACAGAATTTTTTGACAATTTTCTTTTTATTAAAAATTGGATAAAACATTCTGACATATGTGTTGGAAATTAACTGAAAAATAAGTAAGCTGTTAGTTATATTATGCTATAACCATTTTCAGCATCTTACTGAAAATGTCTAATACAGGACTGATTATATATTTGTGGGTAGTAGATGACCAGCTGGCACATTTTGTAAACCAATATTTTCTTTTTCTCTTTTTAAATTAAAAATATTTTCCTATACAATATATTCTAATTATAATTTTTCCTTCCCAAAGATTTCCAAAATCTTCCCCACCTACACACACACACACACACACACACACACACACATGCAAAACCCAACACCCTTTCTCTCTCTCTCTCTCTCTCTCTCTCTCTCTCTTTCTCATTAGAAGGAAAATAGGCACCTAAAAATAAAGTAAAATGAAACAGAACCAAAATAGGACAAAACAAACCAACAGGAAAAAAAAGAGTCAATACACAAATACACAGGATCTCACACAGACATGAGAATACAGAAATATCATCAAACCATAAAATTGGAATCCACAATACGTTAGCAAAAGACATGTAAGGTTAAAAACTGTCCAGACAAAGTGTTAAGAGACAAAAAACACTAAAAAAATGAATACAATTTACTTCATTTTTGGCATCAACTGCCAGGCTTAGAGCCTACCCTTAAGTGTGGTTCATATAACCATTACTGGTTATATGATACTTACTGGTTATATGATAGTTACTCCCTTGCAACTATCAACAGCAGACAGCATCTGGGATAAGAGTGGGGGCTTCTTCCCCGCTTAGTGCTGGGACCCATCTGGCTTAGATGTGTCCAGGCCTTGTGGATGCTGTCACAGTCTCTGTGAGTTTATATGTGCATTGGTCCTGTTGTGTTTAGAAGGCTTTCCTTCTTTGATGTCTTCCACGTTCACTAACTTACAATCTTTCTGTCTCTTCTTCTTGACAGCTGCCTGAACTCCAAAGGCAATATTTGGTATAGTCATCTAATTAAGGACTGAATGTTCCAAGTTTTCTGACTCTGCACATTATCTGGCGATGGGTCTCTATAATTGCTCCAATCTGATGGAGGAGGAAGCTTCTCTGATGAAGGGTGATCCAGACACCAACCCATGAGTGTATCAGAATATCATTAAGAGTCATTTCATCGTTCTCTTCCTTTAGCAGAACAATAGTATTAGTTTCTCCTACCTCCTATTTTGTTTCAGGTTCTTTCCTACTTGAGCAGTGTCCAACATGGGTTCCAGTTGATGGACTGGGACTTAAATCCAATCAGATAGTGTTTAGTGGCTTTCACAACTTTGGTGCCACTGTTGCACCAACATATGTTACAGGCATGTCACCATTGGAGATTGAAGGGTTTGTATTTGGTTTGGTGTTTACCGTTCTCCTCTGGTAGTCTGTAGAGTACATTCCAATACCATGAACACTACTCTCCAGGGACAAAAACCCTAGATAGGCACTAGTTCAAAATGTTTTGTAGGTGTTGTCTGCAGCAATAGGTCCTTCCCATCAATTTGAAGAGAACAACCTGTAGCCTGGGTATTAGACCGAATTGTTTAGGAGATTCTATGCCCCTTTGGCCAACAACTTAACTGGATGTAACCCATTTCCGGCACTGAAGGTTATTAGTAACTTCACGGTTTTCTATTTCTCTTCCTTATTTATAATTACTCACATATTTTCTGGTCTCTTAGACATTACTTTTTGCTCCATTTGTCAATAAAGCTAGAGTTTTTTCTTACATGCCTTCATGGCTGTGCCTTCATCAGGGACCAAAACAACAACAACAAAAACTGGGAAAACTGTAAAGACAATAATGCTCATAGTTTTGAAACTACAATTTCATTGACTTCAATACAAAGTATTATTATCTAGCAGTTTAACTCTTGCAATGCAATGGTTACCACCATAAATCCAGGAACGTTCATATCTGACACCAGAGCAAGCCTGTTGGAACTCTCTGCACTCCTTTGCTCACCCTTTGGGACTTAGAGCTTCATTTACTTTAGACTTGGAATGAGGGAGAGAAATTGTTGTCTTAGGCTGACTTCTGATTTCTTGACATTGCTGTCCTTGCCCCATTAGTCAGCTCCTGTCTAATAGTCAGAGTCAGAGTTTGCAAACAGTAGCTCCATAGTCTCTGGCCAGATTTCTGATTTGAGTTCTGAGTGAAAGATGATGGAAGATACTTGCTTTAATAACTGACTTGCTTGGACTCCAAATAAATATTTTTGTAGTAACAAATTTGCTCTTTTTCTATTAAACACAAAATAAATTATTTAGCTACTTCTCTAACTAAATGATTGCAGTCAATAAAAAATTATATATTGTTTGCTTTCTATTTTATTTGTGTGTGTGTATGTGTGTGTGTGTGTGTGTGTGTCACAATTCAGTTTGCCTTACAAATAACCATTTTTTCCTCCTTTATCTTTCCCTTGAATCACTGAGTGGTTCCACACTGACTGTCTTTTTAAGTGTATTTACCTATAGTTTATTCAACACAACACACAAGTAATTCTCAAGATGCTGCCAACCTTAATTTTTAAACTTAAAAGTTTTGCCTTTTTAAGAAAACTTCAAACAAACACTATGCTTCTATATGCCCGATAGTCTGCCATGTTAGTCAAATACTTCAATGGAACATGCTTCTAGTAAAAGTGAAAAACAGGCAGGAGACTTTTAAAAGTATAAGATAAATTAGTTAGGGAGTCTGATGCAGATCACAGATGCTGCAGAATCCTGTGGAAATAGTGATGGTTTAGGGTCGTCATGCTCACATTGATGGACATAGTTTAGTCATGGTTGGACTACACCTTCGGATACTGAATCGCTAACCAATGACCAGGGAAATCTGACTTAAAATCATCTTATTTAAGGTCAACCTAATGCTCAACTGTTTGTTCTTATAGAGTTTGGTCATGAACAAAGAGTCAGGACAACCGTTTTTTTCTTATTATTTAACACACAGCCCCCAATCAATTCTGACTCCTTCCAAAATCACTTATTTTTGTAATTACCTCTTATTGATCCCTGACTACTCTCTATATCACACTACTCTTTGTTCATAGCTGATTGCTCCCTCCTTGTAGGATATAAGTCAGTCTTTGTCATTCTTCAGTACAAAATCCTTCATTTCAAATCTTTCTTTTATAAATAAAATCTGAATCACAAGTTCATACAGGGTTCTATAATATCCTACAACAATTAGTCTGAGGCATCTCTAAATGTTGACTTCTAGAAGTTTTCCACCTTCCCTTCTTCTAATATGCAACCTTCTCTTGATTTTCTACTCACATTATTTTTTTCAGCCCATATGAATTGCACTTTAAGAGCCCATCCCTGCATACTTCATATGAAACAACAATTTCTTATAATCTAGTTCTCACAGTTCTTCATTGTTTATTTTTTTCTGAAGGTTCTACCATTGGCACGAAATGTATAATGTTGCACTTATTTATTAATGCACTGTGAATAGAGACTGCACTTTGTTTTCCAGCTGCCATGACCCAAATAATCACACAAAACTGTATTAATTACAACACTATTTGGCCACATCTTAGACATATTCTTAGCTCTTACATCTTTAATTGGCCCATTTCTATTAATTTGTGTATTGCCAAAAGGCTGTGGCTTACCAGAAAGGTTCTGGAATCTTTCTCCTTGACAGCTACATGGCATCTACCTGACTCTGCCTTGTTTCTCACTGCATTCAGTTTAACTAGCCTAGCCCTGGTCTTCCCTGCCATAAACCAAAGCAGTTTCTTTATTAACCAATGGTAATAAAACATATTCCCCACATGCAGAGGAGAATCACACATCATATCTCCCTTTCTGTCACATCTAATTTATCTCTTATCATAACTAAGGAAAACTATAACTATCTGTCTTCAAGTCCATCAAAGACCCCAGAATGATATAGTATTACCTAAGTAAACAGGAAGTGCATTGTAAGCAATATACAAAACTCTAGAATCGGCAGAGACACCTCACTGCCTGAACAGTCACCCAAATTTCTTCTGTAACATTATGGTATCTATCTTCAGCCTACAGGCCCATAGTATTTGGCAGAGGTTTCTGTGCAGTGGGAAATTTGAAAGATTGTTTAACCTATATTGGCAGTTTTTCAGTCACTTTCTTCTGTGTCTTGCAGCATGTCTAGAAAAATCTTTTATGAAACAGGAACCTTCTTTAGGCAAGTTCTTCAGTCATTTTTCTGTGGGTCCTGCATGTCCAGTTTATATAGCATACCATTAAACAATCCAGGCAAGAACAGTTTCTTGCCCAAATGGCTATCCTTGTCATATTGAAGGCAAATTCCATAACTAATTTTTTGATGCCTATCAACATCTCTGAAGTAATTGGTGCTTCCAGAAGCAGACATATTTCACTGTTGAGAAAAGTCTAAGCTCTTAAAACATTTTAAATGCTATATTCTATAGGTCTTTGAAAGGTTTTAAGGATAGCTATCCATCTGAAATATATCTCTGTATGTCTAGAAAGCCTAACTAATATGACTACAAGTTTGACTATTATAAATGACTATCTATTAATCAATAATTTTTAATTATATATTACATTTTTAAATGAGCTATATAAACATAATACCTTAGTCAAGAGTAGAAATTAACATATAATAAACTTGACCTTAAATTTGCATCAATAAGTCAAAAACCATACCAATGTAAAGTATTCATTTGTATATTTCTATTTCATCCCCCATTTTTCAGAAAGAGATTTACTGTGACCATTAACCACTTATAATCAACTGTCTTTAAACGAAAACAAACATTTATAAACAATTATTTGGGGAATTTGGTCATAGTTTTCTGAAAACTGCTTCTTGCTTTTTTGGGAGGAAATATTTTGGGGTTCATGAAGACATTTAAGGGGGTCTTTTTCCATCAAAACACATTAGTCTAGAAGGAATTAATAGGTACTTATCTTCTGTGGAAAAGAAAACAGAACCTCTTTTCCAAAGTAACATATCCTTATAGTCAAATTTTGAAATCAAGATACCTTTAAAATATATATGTTGGTTTAGCTTAGCAACTCCCCAATCCAATGTCTCTCTGAAGTTAGCTCATTAACCTCAGAAATTGTGCAATAGCATACATAATCAAGACCCTCTGTGCATTTTCATCTGTATGTGACTTTTTTACTCTATTACTTTTCAATATTTATAATCTTTACTCCTTTAGTCTATGTCTCTCTGTACTCATTCATAATACTTTTACTGTCTCTTTAAGAATTTTGGTTTAATTTTTTAAACTATTTCTTTTTATAACTGCCTATACCCATTTTCCTTTTTTTCCCAATCTTAATGTAATTTTTTCAAAGACATTGTGTCTTGTTTAGAGGTCTTTATGTCTGAATTTGATCTATTCAGTATCTAAATTTTTTTTCTGACAAGGAGTGTTGTTTTAAAATGGTATGATTGCTGTGACCCTGGATGGCTCCTTCTGCCTCAGCCTTTAAACACAGCAGAGGCATGTTTACTGCCATCTCTGCAAACCATGTTCACTCCCCCAGCTCCAAAGATGCAGAGAGCCTATGTTGCTGCCATTAAGCAACTTGCCACATGCTGCTCACAAACCCCATACATGCTCCTCCGTAGCAAGACCTCCTGAAAGAGATAGAGCCATTTGTTCCACAAGCACAAACCAAGAAACTAGATTTTAAGGAAGCCACAACTCTGCTTGTCCCCAACAAACAGAGCCTATCCGAAAAACTGCATCTACCGAGAAGGTCCAATTGACTTCTGTTTTTGTGGGTCTAGAATTCCCCCCTTTTTTGTTTTAAAGTTTTTTAGGTCTTACATGGATCCATGCCAGACAGTGGGTGCCATTTGTAAAAGGAGACTGTACTTTGTTTCCCAGCTGATGTGCCTCAAATAATCACACAGAAACTATATTAATTAACCCTGTTTGGCCAATAGTTTAGGCATATTCCTAGCTAGTTCTTAAATTTTAACTTTACCTATTTCTATTCATCTGTGAGAGCCAAGAGGTTGGGGCTTACTGGTAAGGTTCTGGCATCTTTCTCCTTTGGCAGCTGCATGGCATCGGCCTGTCTCTGCCTTCTTTCCTCCTGCATTCAGTTTAGTTTTCTCACCTCTCTCAATTCTGCCATGCCATAAGACAAAACAGTTTATTTATTAACCAATGGTAATAAAACATAGTCCCAGGATACAGAGGCAAATCTTACATCAATGCATTAAATGTCTTCTTCCTCTATATGATAAAGTACATGAAGAATGAATAATACATATATTAAATATATTAATTTATATATATGTTATATTCCCAGAGCCTAGAAATATAATTAGAACTTAATTAAATTTAATAAATATTCTCAAAGTTAGTGGGTAGATTCAGTAATGACTACCTGGAGGTATTAAACAATATATCTTGTTGAATTAAGATACTGATATTTCTCCAATATTGATAGAATTATTCTCTACTTTCTTTAGCTAAGAAAGTAGAGTTCTTTCCTTTGTAATTTAAGGATTTTTTGCTGTAATTGTTTGGAGTTTCTGCAAAACCACTGGGGTTCATCTCCCGCATGTTTCTCATACTTATCTTTGTCTCTCCAGTCTTATGGCAATTGCCCTAGATTCTGGCCTCATTAACTCCCAGCTTCATTATCACAGTAACTTCATAACTGGCTTTCCTATCTGCCTCATCCCTCTAGTCTACCATGCACAGTCCTACTTAAGTAATCTTCATAAAGGATATTCCAATTTTGTCATCCTCCTGCTGATGAGTTACTTCATAACATCTAAAACCTCCTTATGATCTATCATTTTTGCCTTAACTACTGGGAGAGATTTTATTAAATTTCTTTCCTTTGATGCAAGTGGATTCTTTCTCCTAATCCATAAATCAACTTGATATTTTCATGATCTAAGGTTTCTTTCAGTTTTTTTTCAACTTGTTTTTTTTCAGCCAAGTATTCCTAAGTTTTAGATGGCATATACTGAATTGAAAGATGTGATAATGTCATTCCATGATGACATCACATCCACAGATGTCTCATGTCACCCATTGTTCATGTAGAAAAATAATCTGAAAAAAAGAATCACCATTTTCCCACCCCTGAAGAATATTTAGACACCACCATTCATATTCAATGAAAAGGGGTGGGGAGATGAAGTACAGGTAGAGCTTCCTCTTTATTGGTGTTTATACTGATATTTATTTGGCACTAATCTGAACCAATTCAAGATTCCATCCCAGAAGAACCCTGGAAGAATTCATCTTCATCCCAAGAAGAAAAATGTAGAGGAAATTTCTACACATAGTGCCCTTCCTCTCATATGGTTGAGAACAACCAGTAGATCTTTAGTAAAATTACAGGGGACGTTAAGGGAGGATAGAAAGCTACCATAAAATGCAAAGCCCTACTGAAAGATAACTTTAAAACGTGTATTGCACACAGAATTGAGCAGTCTACTATTTTGTTTAAGAGACACTAAGAAAAGTGTTTGGAATGTTTGTCCTTGACAAAGTTTTTTAACGTTTATTTATTTTTTTACTTTATATGTATGTGCATTCTGCCTTCATGCATGTCTTTTTACATACAAGCAATGCCCTTAGAGGCTAGAGGAGGATATCAAGGCCCCTGAAACTGAGCTGCCATGTGAATGCTAGTATCCAAACCACAGACCGTTGCAAGAATAATCACTGTTTTTCCCCATTTCATCAAGTCTCTGGCTTCTGGTTCCTTCATTTTTTGTACTTCTGTCTCTCCCTGTCTGTATCTCATCCTGTTCATGTTTTAGTATATATGCAGAGGGGACAATGTAAAATGAATAGGAGCTAAAATAGAGTTTGTTATTTTCCTTGGAAGTTATTATTATTATTAATTTGAGACAGGGCTTCTCTGTGTACACCTGGCTGTCTGGCAGTCTGGCTGTCCTGGGATTCACTCTGTAGACCATACTGGCCTCAACCTTAGCGATCCACCTTTCTCTGCCTTCCAAGTGCTGGGATTAAAGGCATGGATTACCATTGCCTTGCTAAATTTATTTTTGTCGAGTCTTTGAAATGCTTGCATTTATACACATAGACCAGTGTTATGTTCATCTTTCATTAGAAACATTTCTTATTGAAGTGCATGGAAGTTAGTGAAGAAAACCATTATTGGCCAGAATTCTGTGTTATAAGTGTTCGTTGAGTACTTGCTAAATGGGTCAGCCACAGCTTCCTCTTCAAGGCCCAGAAAATGGAACAGAAGAATGACTGAAAGAATCCATCAGTCAGAGAATGAGGAGATGTGCAACAAAACTGTCTTCTGGGCAGGACTGCGCCTTGAGTTCATGAAGGCAATGCAGTTATGGGTATTTGCTCTAGGCTTGCACAAGATAGGCCCTGTCAAAATTTCACCATGGATACAAGTGAATGGAAAAAAGAGTAAAGAAAAGTGTGCAAGTTTGCAAACATCCTTTGAGTTACGTTGCTCCTGGATTCTCAGGTTCTGCTTTTCCTCTTGTAAAACAAGAATTAGTGTTCTGTCCAGTGGCTAGCTCACAGAGTTGTTGTCAATATGAAATGATAATATTTGCCAAAGCATTTTGAAAAGCTCATACAGTTTAGAGAGATTAAGGTATTAGGTATAACTTTTCAAAACTCATTGCACTTCCCATATCAAGGTATTAGAAGATAAAGTTCTTATTCTCAAAATTAAAGGCCATGGATGCTATCCAGCTTTTAGGCTATAAGAATGGTTTCTGAGCTTGCAGTTCCTTGGTAAAATTTTAAAACATGGGCCTTAGACTGGTCAGATAGTTCAGGGAATAAATGTATGTGTTAACAGACCTGAGAATCTGAGCTCAATCCCCAGATGCATATCAGGGAAGGAGAGAAGCAACTCTCTAACATCCATAGGCATGTTTTGCATGTATATGCTCACATGCATTTATACATCATATATACAAACAACAATAATTCACTAAATTATAAATGAAGAATAAGACAAATGTGGGCTGCTTAAATGGTTAATTCTCTCTGTGTCCCAGCTCAATGTCCATTAGTTTTTAAGCATCTTTGTAAAACTTCCTAAACCAAACCCAGGCAAGTCATTACATATCAATTATATGATGTTCTCTTCTTAGACTGGCTTTGAATTCTTGATAGACTTTTTTGCCAGTTGAGACTATGAACAGATTTCTCCCTTTGGTTTTAGAATTTTGCTATTTATTTTATTGTAATTATATTAAGTGGATAAGTAATTGTTAAATTATATTTTATTTTCATATTTTGCCTATTGACCTGTCTCACTGTGCAGTTCAGGCTGGCTATGAACTTGATTTTTCTGCCTCAGCCTCCTGAATGCCAGATTACAGATATCTACCTATCCTTGGTCTTTCCTAATGTTTGACCTCTATTTTTCATAACATTTTGTTTTAAGAGTACATTTGAGCTGTGTATTTTTATGTACTACTTCTTTGCTTAAATAATATTATTTTTTAATTCTTGAGAATTTACTACATTAGTATTTTCTTTATCTCACTTAAATACTTTACTCTGCTCCATCCAACTCTTCCATGACACCCACGTGCTCTATCTGGAATTCTTAGCATCTTTTTAAATCATGATTGAGTTCAATTACAATTTAATGAGTTTATTATCATTTAATATAATGTATTTAATGCATTCTTATACATTATATATGTGTACAGAGAAAAGAGAGAGAACTAGAAAAAGAGAAATAGGGGTAAGAGAGGAGAGAGAGAAGAGCAGGTCTAATGAGTACAGTTTTTTGCTCTTGTTGTTGCTCATACGTAAAGGTCTGGGGCTGACCACTGTGATTCAGTAACCTTTTAGGAGCCTGCATTCTAGAGAAGATTGAAAGCATGTTTAGGCCTGCAGCACTGTGACTACCCTTACGTGATATCGTTTTTTCTCTATTCTGTCTATTGGCAACTCTTTCCTCCTCTTTGGTTTCTTCTCTTCTGTGCCATTTCTTGGTTCTTTTAATTTGTATAGTTGTTCTTTGGTTCTTCCTGAAAAACAAACAAACAAACAAACAAACAAATCTTTGTTCATTTTAAGATGATGCGCTCACTCCTTTCCTCATCTCCCAGGTTTTCTGCTCAACAATCAACAAAGCTCTGCCATGACACCATGCTCTTTCAGCTCACAAATAGAAAAGTTTGCGTTTATATTTAGATAAACGCTTTTACTGTTCTCTGTGGTGTCAATGGTTTCTTCTTGTACACTGCACTTGGAGAGTCCTTTACTACTTATACTTACTTCATGTGGAATTCCTAATAGAAGGTGTGGTTCAGTGCCTAGATAGCTTGTGTTAAAAGAATCCTGTAAGTCAAGGCTTGATTATGAATCAGCTGTCTGGGACTTGCAAATAGTCATTCCCCATCAGTTCATCAGATATAGAAGCTATTGCCCTCTAGCCATTGACATTCAGACCAGAATCTGCTGACCTTTTCAGTTCTCTGATGCACTCCTTAGCCAGATCACCTAAGGGTACTCATCGGGGTTTAGTTGCTCTTCCATTCAGGTCAAGAATACAAATTATAAATAATTCTGTGATGAATAAAAAATGTACACTGGATTTCAACTCATGCTGCACGTTGGGCAGTCACCAGACAGAGTAGCACCTAGACTCTTACCTACAGACTTCTTCCTGTTTTCCTATCTATTGGCCCAGAGAAGATGTTTATTTTGAGTTGATCATTCAATGTATGCACCTCTTCCTTGTTTGCTCTTGGTAATGCTTAGTGAGTTGAACTCTCTAGGTTTTACAACAATCTATTATGAAATATTTCCTTTTGCTGTAAATTTACCTCGTTCTGTTTGCTTCTCATTGGCTCATTCTTCTCCCAATTTCCTCTCACCTCTCACCTCGCTCCTTCAGTTCTCCCTCCCCTGTGTTAGAATCGCAGATATGCTGATCCGGTGTTCTTTAAACAGATGCCCTCTCCTTCCCTGATTTCTACCTATACTTCATTTCATACAACGTTAGAGTCCTTAGAAAGCTTTCTTGAAGCCCTCACTCAGGTGAGGGATTGTGGGTTAGACTACAATATTCATCATCCTACTGTATTACAAGCTCCAAGAAAAGGAAAGACCATGACTGCTATGACTGCTATGATCTTCTTTATCTCTGACACGTGGAACAGCGCTTCCTCAACAGGCTAGATAGCATTGTTTGTTGCAGATTAAGCCTAGGAGGGGACTCAGGAGATAGAGGCAAGCTTGCCTTAGAAATAGAAATCTTCAAAAGAATTTATGGATAAAATTTGCTATAATTTCATTGGGGAATTTCTTGCTAAATTTACTTACATTAAAACTGGTGCCCTCCTGGGCTATAGCCAGGGCTATGTCTGGATTTCTGGCCCTGCTGGAGACATAGTCTACATTGCTAGACAAGGTATCTGCTGTCCTAAAAGGCCTTGAAGATGCCTGGGGTCTGGGGTACCACCTCGGCCCAGGTGAGTTTTGGAGGGCCATGCTGTTGCTGGGTCTATTTTGGTCTGGGTGACCTTTTCTGTCTGCCAATCATGGCTATGGTGACATCTTGGCTCAGGCTGCTGCCAAAGACAATGTCTGAATCTGTGGTCCAATAGCAGTTGGGGTCTGTGTGGGTATCGATGACCTGTGATGCCACCAGGAGCCACTTACACCTCAGGGGCATGGGATCATATCTAGGGCCATGTTGGTGTCCATGTGTTGAGCCTCTGCTGGGCTGTACAAGTCTGGGTGACCTGTGCTGCCACTCTGGGCCATGGTGTTATCTGGGTCTGTGACCCTGCCACCACTGAGGTCTGTGGTGAGGTCCATGCCTTCTGTTGCCACCAAAAGCAGTGAGGATAGGACTGCAGAGACTTGGTCCAGTCCCTCACTGACTGAAGCACTAGAGAGAACTGGCCTTCCCTCACCAACAACAGCACTCGGGAGAGCAGGCCCTGCACCTTACCTGGAAAGCACACTAGAGCTCACCCTGCAGGTGAGTGGGTTCTGTGGACATGAGAGAAGACCATGCTCCCTCGCTCATATGCCATGTGGTGGCACAGGTGAGGAAAATATGCCCCGACCTTTTGCCACACTCTCCAGGCCAGAGAACAGACCTAGAGATCATAAGAACAGAAGAGCTGTGCTTGTCCTTCACCAACTGCAGAAATCAGGCGGTCAGGCTGTAGCAACATTTTATTTTTATTTTAATAAATAAAACTACTCTGAAGATCAGAGTGCAAAGCTAGCCAATCTAGTCAGCTATACAGGCCAGGCAGTGGCTGTACACACCTTTAATCCCACCTTTAAACACCAGTTAGCCATAAAGCTAAGCAGTGCTGGTTCGCACCTCTAATCCCAGAACTAGAAAGGAATATAGGATGGAAAGAAACAGAAGCTCCGGGTCTCTGTCTGCAGCCAATCTGCATCATGCTTAGGACAGGATCGCCCTGACTTGGTAGAGGGAAGAACTCTCTGGTGGTTGACTCCTTTGCTTTTCTGGTTAAATGATAATATTTGTCTCTGAGTTTTTATTATTCTTGCAACAGTGGGACCTACGCCTCACCTATGCAAAACAGTAGAGTCAGCCCTGGTGGTGTGAGTGCCAGTGAACTGGACCCAATGACATGAAAGCTTGAGAACTGCCCTCCCCCACCTTGCTGTCTGCTCTAATGAGTAAGCTAGTCCAGGCAGTGCTGAAGAGCTCTCCTATGTGTTAAGGATGAGGGAAAGCTGGTGCGCTAACCAACCCAGCTACCACTCGGGCCCAGAACCAAGGTTATGCGTGGTTCCACCCCAACAGCCACCTCATCTATGATCTGCTGGAGCATGTGAAGGGACCTGATCTGCAGATTCAAAGCTACAGGATCTCCATGACTCAAGGCAACAATAGGATATCCGAGAGGAGTCCACTGAGGGCTGAGTATCAATAGGGTGGCAGAAGCAAGAGGCATCAATGAAAACTAGCAACTCATTGCAATGAACATTTACAGGTAAAGAACTATAAACTAAAGGGTAGATTGTGTGACTCACAGGGATACACTACAGCTTACACTGAAATTTGTTTGGGGTGATTTATTTTGTTTTTAATTTTAAATTGTGTTTGTGGGGAAGATTGCAAGGGCAGAGAGCAGAAGGGAGGAGACAGGAAGAAGCTAGTTGGGATCAGGATGTACGATATGAAATCCACAAAGAATCAATAAAAACCTAAACAAAAAGAGACAAACCAAAAAACTCATGCCCTCTAACATTTAGTTGTAAAAATTTTCAAATTTATAGTGAATTTAAAATCTTTTTCAATCTATCCACGTGTCTGTCATCTAGAATTTACCACTGACATTCTTTTATGTTGAGAGATATTTGATTACACTGTATAAAGATATATCGTTGAATTGGATTTTATAAAAAACTAAATGGCCAATAGTTAGGCAGGAAGTATAGACTGAACCTCTGGACAGAGAGAATTCCAGGAAGCAGAAAGGCAGAGTCACATGGCAACATATAGGTGAATAGAAATGGGTAAAAGTAAGTTATAGCAGCCAGGGTGACAAGCCTAAACTGTAAGTACAGCTTTTATAAATAAAAATAAGTAGTCTCTGTGTCATTTTTTGTGAGTTGTCATTCCCCAATCCATCTACATTCCTATATGAGCTTTATTGTCAGTCTTTCCTTCTATCCATGTCATAAGTATCCTTCAATTCATGATATAACACATTGCATACTGAAGCATAATTTTCTTTAAGTACTTCTACATACATGTCACTACTTACAGGTTTATACTTTTAGAAGTATTTTTTTCTTCTTTTAAAGTTAACATTTGTAGACAATGAGCGCCACAAATCTTCGTGATTTTCCTGAATTCTGGTGAAAGTATACACACGTGTAGTGAGAATCCCCTCAGCAAGCATTTATTCTATGAATGTGGATACCCATGTGACACAAACCGTATCAGCCTGCATACATTATCAGTGAAGGGTTCCCAATGTCCCTCACATAGACAATTTGTAAAATTACTCGAATAGTGCACTGTGATTTTATAAGTCTTCTGTGAAGGTAAAGTGAGAAATGCTATGAAAATAAATATATGTAATAATTAAATATCAGTTGCCAGGTGATAAACCTAAAACAAATAAGAATCTGAGAGATTGTTTTCTTAATAAATGTACTTGAGATTTTATTTTTAAAAAATGGATTACTGCTCCATAATCACAGGGGCTCCTATTTATTTTGACAATTTCACCTTAAAATATAAAAAAGGGTGTGTTCCTGCAAACATCAATTGGACATATTGTGCTTATGTACCAAAATTCATAGTAATCCACCTAACATATGGAAAACACTCAGAAAGCATCAATGCAGTACTCATGATTGGTGATATGCAGCACAGATTCAAACTCACTCACATCCTCTGTGACCTTGAACAAGTTACTTATCCTCTGTGTACTTTAAAGTAATAGTAATAAAATATGCAGTAACCATCAGGAACTATTTATTGGTAGATAATAATTGCCCAGTAATTGTTCTTGTTTTATTTTCCCCCTTTATATTCTTATTGTGAAAAGGCATCATAGATTACCTGTATCATTTTTTAACCTAGAAGAAATTACAGAATATATTCTATTTTTAATAAAATAAAAATACTTATTAAATAATTAAATTCTTCAACATTTTCACGCCCACAATAATTGCTTCTCCAGCAGTCAGAGACTAGGGTCTTGCCAAAATTTTGAAATCCTATGCTAGAAGAAACTAAACCTTAGCCAGGGAGAAAAGAGTTAGCAAATTTGGAGACAAACTGCATTTAAATAAATTATCATAAACTATCATCAATTCCACCATAACTGCAGAAAATTATTAGATTTTGATTGCATTGTTGACTTTTTATTGCTGTGGTTCATTTGTAGTTACACGTGAATGGCTAATTCACTTATTTTTTTAATTAATTAATTAATTAATTTAAAATTTCCACCTCCTCCCATTTCCCTCCCATTCTCCCCACTCCACCTCCCCCTCGCTCTCCAGTCCTAAGAGAAATCAGGGTGCCCTACCTTGTGGGAAGTCCAATCCCCCCACCTCCATCCTAGGAAGGTGTACATCCAAACAGACTAGGTTCCCAAAAAGTCAGTACATGCAATAGAATCAAAATTCAGTGTCATTATCATTGGCTTTTCAGTCCGCCCTCATTGACAGCCACATTCAGAGAGTCCGGTTTGATCACATGATCGTTCAGACCCAGTCCAGCTGGCCTTGATGAGCTCCCACTAGATCAGTTCCACAGTTTTCGTGGGTGGACGCACCCCTCGCAGTCCTGCCTTCTTTTATTACATTCTCTCTCCTTCTGCTCTTCATCTGGGCTTTGGGAGCTCAGTCCAGTGCTCCAATGTGGGTCTCTGTCTCTATCTCCATCCCTTGCCAGATAAAGGTTTTATGGTGATATGCAAGCTATTCATCAGTGTGTCTATGGGAGAAGGCCAGTTCAGGGGAACCCCTTTAGAGCCAAGACTCTAGCCAATCCTAAAATGGCTCCCTTAGTTAAGATATCTTCTACTCTGCTCCCATATCCACCCTTCCTCCATCTCAATTATCCCATTCCCCCAAGCTCTCTGCAATCCCCTCTTCCTTCTTCTCTTTCCCCATCTCCCCTTCTCCCCAACCCATTCCAATTCCCTTACTCCCAACTTTTGCCTGGTGATTTTGTCTTCTTCTAATATCCAGGAGGATAACTATATGTAATTCTTTGGGTTCACCTTCTTATTTAGCTTCTCTAGGATCACGAACTATAGGCTCAATGTCCTTTATTTATGGCTAGAATCCACTTACGAGTGAGTACATACCATATTCCTCTTTTTGGATCTGGGTTATCTCAGTAAAGTGTTTTCTATTTCCACCCATTTGCAATTCTCTTCTTTCAGCACAAACATTTAATAAACACTGAAGTTTACTTACTGGAGGTTTCACGTGTGTATAGAGAGTTGCAATATATCGTAGTAATACTATTTGAAACTACTATTATTTTCAGATTGTATGAATCCTGTCATAGTTCTCCTATGTGTGTGTGAAGTCTTATTTGACAGAGTCAGTAAAGCTTCTCCAGTCGCTGTACACTCCTTTGCGCTTGTACTTCTAAAGTATAGGTCTTCAAAAACCACATTTAAAGAGGAAAGAAGAGAAGCAAATGAAGAGCCTTTGCAGTATTTTCTGTGCACGTTTGCACTGTGAGAACACTTGTAACAGACTCACAGAACTAATTAGCAGATCTTTATTTTGCTGTGCTTCTGGCCAAGTTATGTGGCAGGATATGGGATGCCACACCAATTAACAGATCTGAGTCAGCGCCTCCTTTGACAAACATTTAATAAGCAATCAAATAGGAACTTGAAATTTCTGCAGCTCACTAATGGAAGGGAGAGGACCTCCACTGATTATCTTGAATAAAAGAGGAACTGGATCAAGCTAGCAGGGTGGAAGTAATATACATAAATAAGTAAGTAAAATCTTTCAGAGTTGAGCTGCATTTTATCTTACCAGGCATCTAGCCGGAGAGGTTATTTTGTCCTTTCTTTTGTTCCCAGTCTACGTGAAAGCGCAGCTATGAAGCCTAGTGACTTCTTTCTTTGGGAGTTCTTTTTAACAGAAATGTATATCTGTGACAGTCTTGATATTTTTATTTAAAATGTTGATTCTCAAGGCTTTTTTGAAGATTTCAAATTTAATTCTTATTACTTTTTAACAATTGTAGTAGTTGATGGTGACTATGCCTCTTGTCACCTTGGTAGATCTACAGGTATTTGATTCTAATGCTTTTATAGCCAGCCTACCAAATCTGAGATTAATTCATACCATATGCTTTCCTCAAGCATGGCCTAATGACGGGTCCTTTCCAATTTTCCTTTGGTGAAGGTGTTTCTCATTAGACAGTCATGGTTTTAAAAATAATACCTCTGCAGTGTAGAAACTCATAACAATTTATAGTGCAGAAACAAGTGAGTGGAGTTCCCAGTTAAAAATAAAGTTTAACCCCAAGGCATAGGAATCATTGTAGAAGAGGGGGAAGAATGATTGTAAGAATTAAATGCTGGGGTGGAATAGAGAAAAAGAGTATCTTCTTGACATGACAGGACCATTGCATTGTGAACTGACAGCAGCTGTGAACACCTGCTCAGGGTTTACACGAGATCAAGTCAGTCAACACTGCAGAATAGGGCAGGAAGAATTCATGAGGCCCCACCCCTAACTGAAAGATGAAGATCTCTGACAATGGAGAATCAGTTTTCTTTAAGTGTGTGACTCCTTGTTAGTCAATATGCACCCACACATACACAGACAGTACCAATGAGTAAATAAGTCATTAAATTTAAAGAGAAACAAGAAGAGAGGGAATAGAGGGGAGGGAGAGAGAGAGACAGAGAGACAGAGGAAGAGAGAGACAGAGAAATAGATAAATGGGAGACACCAGGTTTGGGGAGTAGGGAGATAGGGTTGTATTTGAATGGAGGTAGGAGCAAATATGGCCAAATAAATTACAGGATATTATCAAATAATTAATGTAAACCTTTATTAAAAGTCTAGTCCCAAATTAATAATGCTATATTTTTTAAAAGTAAGGAAAATGTGATGTGGGATGTCTTTCTGTATGCTGTGAATATTTTTTTTATTACCATTTGTTAATAAAGAATCCAATTTGGCTAATAGCAGGCAGAATAGGGTCCTGCGGGAAAACCAAACAAAGACTTAGATAAAAGATGGCAGAGTCTGAGACACCAGCAGCCTCCAGAGATGAAGATCTGAGGAGACAGGCCACAAGTCTCATGGTAAACTATAGAATAATAGAAATGGGCTAATTTAAGTTAATTAAAAAGCCTGAGCTAATAGGCCAAACAGTTTTTAATTAATATTAAGCCTCTGAGTGGTTACTTGGGAACTGGTGGCTAGAAGAGAAATCTCCAGTAAAAAACACATCATCAATAAATTATCTGTATTTGACTCAAATAGTCTATCCTACAGGAGAGTTTTCAGTGTAATCATAAGAAAATTAGACTTTTTATTCAGAATCCACCTGTCTGTACATACTTAGCTGTTGAAAACAATTGTTTAAACATATTTTAATATTTGTAATGTGTGTGGTTTTAATGCATTAATGAGTTGTAAGAAACATAACAAAATTGTTAACTATTGACAAATTGTTACACTACTGTAACAATGTACCAAGAGAATTCTTTTATCTTTTTTGATCACATACTTTTGCCTGCCATTGATATACATGTCATAATTCTTCCTTATGAGAGATATTTACATTTTTAAAAGTTGAAGTTTTTGAGTAAATTTAAATATATACATATATATCTGTATATACATATTGCACATATATAAACAATTAGAATTTATTTCATATTTTGAAGAAATATAAGTTCTTAGATAATATCCTAACTTTACCATCCAGTTATTTAAGATTTCATCTGTTATTATATGATAAGAATTTACGTTGTATCATTATTACAATTTTATTATATTATTAATTTGTTTGTCTGCTATTTGTAGTGTAATATTCAGAGAAAGAAAATTTATGGAATAATTGAATTGTTCTAAGTCTGAGGACGATTATCACATAATTTAAAATTAATCTCAGTTTGACAATGGATTATTTACTGACTGTTTTCATGTTAAAGAATCAATTCCTCAAGTTCATATATGTGAAAAAATGAAAAATGGTGTAAACAGAGTCTGATCCTTTATTTCCTGGATGCTCAGACCTGAATAATCACACAAAAACTATATCAATTGCAATGATGTATGACCAATGACTTATGTGTATTTCCAGCTAGCTCTTACATCTTAAATTAACCCATTACTATTAATCTATGTGTCAACACAAGACTGTGACCTACCTGTAGTAGGAAGGGTCGTTTGTTGGTTCCCGGTCGCCCGTCTAGCTAAGACCCGAAATAATCACACAGAAACTATATTATTTGAAACACTGCTTGGCCCATTAGCTCTAGCTTCTTATTGGCTGACTCTTACATCTTAATTTAACCAGTATCCATTAATCTGTGTATCATCACTTTGCAGTGGCTTACTGGCTAAAGTTTTGGCATGTCTGACTCTTGCCTCGACTCCATGGCATCTTCCTACTCTACCCTTTTTTTTCCCAGCATACTGTCTAGCTTTCAAGCCTAGTTCTGTTCTTCCCTGCCATAGGTTCATAGAAGTTCTTTATTCATTAACCAGTAAAAGCAACACATAGACAGAAGGGCCTCCCATACTACTTACCTACCAGTAAGGTGAGCAGCTACATGTCATCTGACTCCTTAGAGCTACATTGTGTCTCCCAGACTTCACCTATTCTCTCCACATAAGTCTGTTCAGATTTCTTGCCTGACTTTAATCTGTCCTGCCATAGGCCATGGTAATAAAACATATTCACAGCATAGAGGTGAATCCCACATCATGGTGGCCAAACATGTTATATCTTTTCAGACATTTTAGGTTATTTTTTTCTGTAACGTGCTCTTCCATATCACAACTGGTTTTGAAGTCTCAAAGCTCTAATTAGATTACTGGACGGTAGCTTCCAAATAGTACACAGTCTCCAAAATAAATGAGTCTTTGAAACAAACTTCTTTAATAGATTTTGGTGATCGTCTTATTTTCTCTCAGCAACTCTATGTGTTTCTCTCCATCCAATTATGTGGGGACAAACCTGTTTTCAGTTTTTCTGTATCCACCTGTCTGATATCTACACAGTTACCCATCTAGTCTTTTATTACCCCATAATTAGCCAATAAACAAACATTAATTAGAGAGTGTGAAGGCACAGGTGACAAGGCATGTATGTCGCAGTCAGAGGAAAATTGTTCAGAAGTCTTCGCCTCCTTCCATCTTGATTTACGTTGTGGGACTTCTCATCCAGCACCTTTGCTCACAGAAACAGCTCACCAGACTTGAAATGGTCTTGATATATGTACAGATCATTCAATTCTTAAAGCATTTACTAATTTTTCCCACCTTTTATTTCTATGGTCTCTATATAAAGTACTTTTTGTGAGTTTGATATTCTTTTATTTTAAATAACCTACTGTTTCCTTAAAGACCTAGGCTACTTTAACATTAATAACAAAATTTATAACAATTTTGATTTTGCA
Source organism: Myodes glareolus (assembly GCF_982192425.1). Taxonomy (NCBI): domain Eukaryota; kingdom Metazoa; phylum Chordata; class Mammalia; order Rodentia; family Cricetidae; genus Myodes; species Myodes glareolus. The sequence goes on along the minus strand of NC_142045.1, from coordinate 17,108,712 downwards.
CGTTTCATCTATCCTCTTTATTTATAACTGGTGTACATTTAATTATTTTCTAGGAAACATACTGTACCAAGATACTAGAAATTTATTATTTACATTAAAACCTATTTTTTGTTAGCTGAGCTGCTTAACACATTGGTAGTAATATTTAGTATTTATTTCTCACATATAATTCAATGTATATTAAAATTAAAATTTGACATTAAGATTGGTGTATTGTAATTTAACTCAAAAACACATTTTTTTAATACATAAGGGGATGTTAAAGATACTAATGGTGCTGATTAGACTTTTGACCAATTTAAAAATCAAGTAGTCTAGTTAAAATGATAAATGTGCCGTTAATAAGCTCTACGTTATCCAGCTACTAAGGCATGGGTGCATACGTGAGCAAACATGTAAGGCTCCCGAATTTTTGTGTGTGTGTCAAGAAAGATAATAAAATAATCAGAAGTAGCAGCATTGAGTTTTATTTTTAATTTTAATTTGTTTTCTAATCTTTTCTTTTGAGTAAGTTTATTATCTGATTTTTTGAAAAATCACTTATAATTTGTCACCTTTGTGTATTTTGTATACAGATTGCAAAATGTTATTAAGAAAGTGACTAATAATATGATTAAGAAACTATTATCAAAGACAATAAAAGATGTTGAATGCCTCATTTAGGCAATATGAAAATTAACGTTTGACATTATAATCCTCTTGATATCTTTAGATAATTTTATAGGCTTCAGATTGTTCTGGTTGGCCTCATATTGAAAAGAATTTCTGCTGCTTATTGATTTTCCAGGTGCAAAGCCGATCTCAAATTCATTAGCATTAATAAATGACAAAGAGGCTTGCTGAAATGAAAGCTTTATTACTTTCTGAAGGCAGGAAATTCCTTTCACAGTGAGTCTGGAGTGCTCCCACAGCAATGGGCTCCCAATTAAACATTATTGTTTACTAGAAGCTATCTCTTCATCTGCTGTGATAAGCTTTGGTAATTGCTAGAACTATAAGACATGGGACACTCAGACCACAGAACTTTTGCTTTCGCCATCTGAAAGTTTAGAAATGTCAGTGTGTATTCAAATACTGAAGGGAAAAAGTGTATTGTGTGATACAGAACTCATTCTTAGTTCCGACTAAAGTGTTGTCACTTTGATTTCCTGTTTAGACTTCGTTACATGCTGGTCTATAATGTGTTTATATACATATGCTCATTAATAGTACACTAAATTTTTTGTAAGTAAGAATCTTAAGTAATATTAAGAAGGAAAAGGAAAAAAAATCAAAATTGTCCCCCAAAGTTTGCTTTAGTTTGTTCTTTCTTTTTGGGGATGGGGAGTAATACAGATCCATAAAGAAATGAAAACAAGGTTCAACATCACCAGGGAAACTGAAGGAGATACACAGAACCTGTTAGAGAGGATGCTAACTACTCTGGTCAGAATTCACAACTGAAAGGGACAACAGGGAACTATCAGCTAGTGTAAAGAAATTCAGGCTATTGAAAGTCTTTGTCAGACATTCGATTTGGGTACTTCTCTGTGTTTTCAATAAGCATAATGTCAGTTTCTGGGTCCCCCAAAGTGGGTTTCTGCCTGATGGAGGACTGTGGCTGACCAGAATTTACCAGCAACACTAACAACTACCCAAGGTTTCTGGTACTTTATCTGTTGGTAAGAAAAAAAATTGTTTCAAAATTATAAAGGGATCTTATCTGTCAGTTCTTTTTCTTTGCATTTTTTATTGGTAAATTCAACGTATTAGGTAGCATAAGTTAAACTTTAGCAAGTTACTTTTCATCTTTATTGAGAGGGAACAAGACAGAAAAGTTCATTATAAGCGATTTCTCTTTTAATAAACACCACCAAAAATACTGTATTCTCATTGATTTCGCATGATTTTGTATCAAATAGTACATGATACTGCATAAAAACACACGTGCCTGAGCAGTGACTTCAAATCTCTTCAATAACAAGTGGAAAGGTTGCTATAGAAGGAGAGGATTTTAATTACACATGCTTACCTGTTACAGAATAGGTCGTCTAAAATGGATGTCCCCACATTTCTTAAAACTAATAATGTCAAAATGGTAATTGCAGCAATAATAACTAAATAAGGAATAGAATTTTTTCTTCAACTGTTGGAATAGGCAATGACTTATTTTAAACATTTTAATTCAGTTAACTTTGTGTATTATATTAGACATTTAAGTTACTAGTAACTTAACCACAGTTATAGATGAAGCATTTACCCATGGAAATGATTAGTTTCAGAAAAAGACATTTTAATAAGTGAAATACAATTATTGGAGCATTTTGCAGTCGAGACAGAAAGCAGGGCAGAAATCAAGGACTTATGTGTTAATATGGTGCTGAGCTCAGAGGACCCCCTAGCACAATAGACAAACATTCCTAAATGCACTTAATTTGAGGACTTTAAAATTTAATCAGAGTTTGATTTGAAGATAAGAACCAATGCTAAGTCTCACTCAAAATCTTTAGGGTGGAGTTTTATTTAAAGTACTAGGATGCCTATTTCCTTTGGCACACACACACACACACACAACTGCAGTACAGAGATGAAAATAAACACAGTCATAAAACAGAACACAATACTCCATTTCACCTGTCTGAAAATTTTTCTTGTGTACTTGTCAGATGATCCTTTAAGGACACCAACCTTTTGGCGTGTTAACTAGTTGATCAAAACACTGCCGAAGATACTGTCACATACAGATGTAGTAGTGAGAACCTACAAAGTGTTTTTATCCGCCAGCTAGAAGCCTCACCAGGCACATTTGTGCCTGTTGCCAAGCATGAGAACTTGAGTTTGTCCACAGGGACCCAAATGGTAGAAGAAGAGTAACACTGTCCACACACATGCGCGCGCGCGCACGCGCGCACACACACACACACACACACACACACGGGGGGGGGGGTTGCAGACACCGCTGTCCCCTCTTGCCGCTTGCTGCAGCCATGGTCAACCCCACGGTGTTCTTCGACATCACAACCGATCCCTTGGGCCGCGTCTCCTTCAAGCTATTTGCAGACAAAGTTCCAAAGACAGCAGAAAACTTCGTGCTCTGAGCACTGGAGAGAAAGGATTTGGATATAAGGTTCTTCTTTTCACAGGATTATTTCAGGATTCATGTGCCAGGGTAGTGACTTCACATGCCATAATGGCACTGGTGGCAGATTCATCAGTGGAGAAAAAATTTGAGAATGAGAAGTTCATCATGAAGCATACAGGTCCTGGCATCTTGTCCATGGCAAGTGCTGGACCAAGTACAAACGATTTCCAGTTTTTTATCTGCACCAAGACTGAGTAGCCGGATGACAAACACGTGGTCCTTGGGAAGGTGAAACATGGCATGAATATTGTGGAAGCCATGAAGCGTTTTGGGCCCAGGAATGGCAAGACCAGCAAGATCACCATTTCCGACTGTGGACAACTCTAATTCTTTTGACTTCTTACCCACAAGATCATTCCTTCTGTAGCTCAGGAGAGCACCCCAGCCCCATCTGCTTGCGGTACCTTGTAATCTCTGCTCTTACTGAAGTTTTATGGGTTCCATATTTTGCTCATTCCCTTTCAAGTCTAGCTGGATTGCAGAGTTAAGTTTATGATTATGAATAAAAACTAAGTAAGAAGAGAGAGGGAGAGAGAGAGAGAGAGAGAGAGAGAGAGAGAGAGAGAGAAAGAAAGGGAGAGAGAGAGGAGAAGCAATAAAGCATTTAAAGTTACAGGCACTTTATAAATGTAATATATAACAATCTGATAACTGTTCAAAACATTATAGGGTTGCTTATTTGCTATTTTAAAAGAATTTACAATTTATATTTGGATAAACTGGTTTATTGTGATTGAAAACAAATTTTTAACATTTTTAGTTTTCAAAATTCTCAATATGGAGGAGGGGAAATGGTCATTGAGACCCACTTCTAACTGAGAAGCAGTTTGTGATCGATAACTTCTTGAAGAGGAAAAATCCACTTTCTTCCATGAAGTGACACTGGTTATTTCTAACCCTATCCATGGTAGGCGCCATCCATGCTCTGGATCAGTGGGGCAACACAAACTGGGCTGTATATTTTTTTTTGTTGTTGTTTTAAGGGGTAGAAGGAACGTGGGGTTTGCTTGGTAGGAAAATGTGAGAAAATCTGGCAGTTCGAGGAGGGGAAAGAATATGCCGCAGAAGTATTTATGAATTTCTCAAAGATATAAATAAACTTCTCTGTGTCTGTTAAAAAAACATTAAGCAGACAGTTTAAGTGTCTTTGAAACAGCCTCTCTTGCAAGAACATTTTGATACATAAACCTCTGTGAACTGGAAGCTGACAGACCAGTCTTCTTTAAAGCTCTCTGAGTTTCCTGGGAAACTTTATTCTGTTGCCAAATCCGCGGTGAACTGGAGAAAAATTTTGGAGTTTGACTTTGATAAGAAAAATTATTCTAAACTAAAATGCTGTATTCTCAGATAAAATGACAATCATCACATATTATAAATGATATTCTTATGTTCAGGGAAATAGTTATCTAAAAAAATATATGTGCACTATTTTTGGATTGATACAACAGAATACAATATTCTGAGTAATTTCAGCAAACTATATACATATCCATATATACTTTTATTTAAAGTGATATTTTATATAAAGTGACTATATATATATACATATATATATATATATAATTTCAAAGATCCTGAGGCTTAGCACCCAACATAGAGTTACTTGTGTGAATATTTCCTTATGAAGATTAATAACAAGAGAGAATCTGTTTTAAGTATCATCTCTAAACTTTGGCAAGCAGTGGAAGATTCTTTGACTGGCAGAGACATCGCTAGTCTGCCTGTGTGTATATCAGCATTTAAATTTCCCTTTTAAATAAATTATGAATTTATATTAATGTATATTCTTATAAAATCACTTTCAGTTGACTTAAAGATCTTACTTCTGGTTAAGATCTCATCGTTCTTTGACTCTATGATTTAGGGTTTCAAAATATGAATTCTGAGGGCATAGTTCAACTTGTAACCTTAGCTCACCAGCTAAAGAGGAATTAGCATTCTACAGATAAACAATGAGAAAGGAATTGAAAAGAAATAGTGTGGATGTATTTTATTAAGATAAATTAAAGATTAGCAAGCATAAAAGTCTAAAAGTGCCATCATTTTTATTTCTGCAAATGATTAATAATCCTTTTATTTGAAGCATGTTCTGTGCATGTATCTCACAGTTTGGGGCACTTATCTTTGTAAGAGGCAAATGCATAGGTATCTTCACACTGCCATACACATAGTACATAAAACAATTTATTTTAATCTTGAAAATCCAAGGCTTTAATTGACATTTAAAATCACACCAGTTTTAATGATGTTAGAGTTTGATATAGGAAATAAACCCCCCCACTTCCTACAACTCCCTTAAATGGTTTTATTTACTGTACATATTGTTAAGAAGAAAACCATTGGTAGGATATGAAATAGTGAAGGTCTTATTCTCAAAATTATCTATTATAGTTTTTCTTTTTTATAGTGGCATTTCACTTGTATTTTAATAAACAAAAGTTGACTGAATATCAGAGGGTAAAACTGTCCCACTGGTCAGTTTTACAGACCAGTCAATAGTAACATACACCTTTAATCTGAGTAGCCACGCTAGCTGCCATAGAAACCAGGCAGTGTAAACCTTTAATCCCAGTAGTGCATGCCTTTAATCCCAACCCTAGAGAAGATGATAAAATTGGAGGAGACAATTCTCAGGAACAGTCTCTCTCTGAGATTCCTGGAGACAGGATCACCGTATCGGACTGAGGTTGAAGTAAGAGCCAGTGGCTGGCTGCTTTGCTTTTCTGGTCTTCAGGTTGAAGCCCAATATCTGTCTCTGGGTTTTTATTAATTGCGCATCACTTTTTTCTTTAGCTTTATATTTGAATATCACATGCTTCTGGCTACTTTACCTGAAATTAGGGCTACTCCATCCATAACAACATTTTGTTGAAACTTACTCTCTGAAGAAACTCCCTAGCATTTGCTCTTCAACCTGAAGAATAAGCAAGGAATGCTATTATGATTCCCATGCGAAATTTTTATAATATTTCCATTCCTGCTGTTACGGAGCCTTCAGAGATGTATTTCACCTCTCAGGCAGTGATGAAACTCTTAATATTTCCTTCCGTAGCTAAAGCCGAGTGAGATGAGGTGCAGTAAGCCAGGCTGCCTGGGGAAATACATCATAAAATATGGAGGCCCAACTCATGTCCTAGTCTCTGGTATTTTGAAAGACTCTATTATTATAGTACAACAGAGTTGTACTTAACACAATATTGAAATTCACTGACACAAAGGCAATACTGCAGGAAACGGGCGACTAGGGAATAGGTTGTTTTTCACTTTGTATTCTGCCTTTCTCATTCTTAAGTATCGTGTGTGTGTGTTTTTTTTTTATTAATCTTCCCACAAATGTTTTGAATGACAGAACAATTAGAAAGAAACCAGATTGCAGTATCTATATCTGTCACTATAACTGCATTCTGGCAGACACAAATTCCCTGCTGATTTTGTTGCAATGTTTTATAGGAGAAACCAGCTAAATCTTAGCTTATTTTTCTTCAGTGTAGCAGTGCGTTGGAAGGAATGCTCTCTCCATCTTCTGAAAGTTGCTTTTCCTCCCTCCTACTCTATGACAGATTTTTGATGGATAAAGCCTGCTTAGTTTGGTATAGAAAGTTTTCGTTGAAGAAACAATCATATGAAATTGTTGACAATAGCAAGCCTCTGCTAAAAATGGGCTGAGTGAAAGGGTCACGGGACTCCTGATAAATTCAGAGAAATTGAATAACAGTTCTAAAGGACCATAAAGTATCAGTCCTCTCCCTGGTCCCTAGGATCAGTCTAACCTCCTCAAGACTTGGCTTTATTGGCTGTTGTCACATCATTCATGCCAAAATTTATTTTATCAGCTTCTGTAACCTTCTGTCAATCCTGCACACCCAAATCACGTGAAGTATGTTTCGCACAAATATAAATGACTCTCAATCCAAAAGACAAAAGAACAGTATTCTCATCAATATAAACCCAGAAATATGTGAACTTGGAAAACAACATAAGGAATTGTGGGTGTCAAACCTATGATTACACATCACTGTAGCCAATGAATATTTTTGGCCCTGCCCATTGGATAGCCACGGATGGAGAGATTTCCCCGGCTACCCTATTAGGGAAGTAGCAATTGTCTGCAGTTATGCCTAACTCATCGGCCACCAACCCCTTTATCTTTTAGTTGAAAATATTTCTTGTTTTAATTTCTCTCTGTTGCTTTGAATTGAATGGGTTCATATGTTACAGCCTTGATCAATATTTCCTATCCTGTTTTGCAAAATGGCAAATGGATTCTTCAAGCACTTTAGTGGGCTGCGGAGAGCTGGCCGATCAGCTGAGGCGAGAACATTAGCATTCGGTTAATTGGTACAGATGGTCTCAGCACTGATTTCACCATTTCATTCAGCTGAGATCTGGGGACTAGGGCTGGAACACAGATGTCAGTCCAGAACTTTGTTGATGTTTGCTGGTATTGCTTTCAAATATGTTACCCCCCCCACACTTCTCTTTGGCTTTCATAGTCTAATAAATCCTCCTAAATTAAAAATATAGGCTTAGAACACTTTGTATATTAAGCAATATTTCACAAATGTGCTGGTTTCTGTATCACTGTGTTTCAGTTTTAAAATGCCGGAGTGAAAATACAGTAAATAGAGCAATTTCAAATCAAGAACATTGTCAGGGTTCGTCAAAGACCCACGGTTATAAGAGGATGACGACTAATTATTGAAAGAGCAGACAATAATTTGGAGATTAGGCATACATATATTTAGAAAGTATTGAAATCATCCAAATATTAAAAAAAAGATACTTAGCCAGTAAGGATTTTGAGGAAAGAAACTGAAAGGAAGACAGAAGAGGAGGAAGAGTGCAGGAGAGAGGAGGTAGGGAGACTGAGAGCAAGGGAAACGAAAGCCAAAGCCAGACCAAGAGAGTTAGAGAGTGAACTAACCTGAGAAAAGTGTTAGATAAGACTGCAGAGTTGCAGCATTTCAGAATAGTTATTTCAACTGTATAGAAGCTCACTGCGCTGTTGAGGACTGAAGAACGTTGCTTTGAGTGGTTGCGTGAAACTGGACACATGATGCTTTATTTCTGAGTTTATTGCAATAAAGTTAATTTATATTAAAATGTCGAACAGACATGGCACTTTATTATGTTGTCTCAGAGTAAATTGCAGACTGCTGGAAAGGTTTGAACTTGCATACGGAATGGAGGAGAGAGGATGTACTGCTGGTGAGTTGGAGCAGTTGAAAATCCAAATCCCAGTATCTTTTTGAGGATGAGGGGAGTAGAAGCATTATCAAAAAGATGGAATTAATCCCACAGGAATTTCAAGGGGGAGGTGGATTAGCACTAGATCTAAGGCTGTGAGGCTCCCTTCTGAAGCTATAATGGTTCCCTGATGTAATTAGTGAGTCATCAAGGTTATGAAAAAAAATGAAAACACAAGAGAAACTGGGAATGGGTAAGAAGGAAGAGGTAAGGATTGTATAAAATTGCATTGTGTAGTTATATTACTCTTATTATTAGGTCAATTATCTATCTGTAACAGTGGTTACCAAAATTTTCATGTAAAGGACCAGGTAATAAATGCTTTGGGTTTTGCTGACAATGGTCTTCATCAAAACCATTCAACTCAGTTCTGAGACATGAAATCAGCTTTAGCCTCAGGAAACAGAATAATCAGATATGACGGTGTTCAATAATGTAATTATAGTGAACACTGAAATTCTAGAATCAGAAAAGGTTCAATTATCAATTATTTTATTTCTTTTCATTTCAATTATTTAACCATTTCAGGTATATTTACTGCACGGGCTAGGGGCAAACAGACAGTGGGCTCTTCTAGATGGTGGTCTTCTTCTGCTTATGATGCAGACTCCTGGGCTATGACTCATTTCCTCTCAGTTTAGAATGAAAGATGAAGCCCTTGCTAAATCTCTCTGCTGGGAAAATCAGACCATTTGGCAGGGCTGTTTCTCTAGAACCAGGGCCCTTTACCTCCACCCTCCCTTACTGGGCCAGAGATGACTCCAACAAACAAATGAATAGGGGGCGTGAGTAACACACGGAACAAATACTCAGATGAGAAGTAAGCACAACTTCTGGATTTTCAGCTAGACACCTGGTGAGGAGAAGGCATCCTAGCCCCAAGGGAGATACAAACTTGAGGCACCTCTGCGTCCCCACTTAGAGACTCTCAGATATTGAAACACCATTTGGAAACATGATCATCCATCATCCCAACGAGAGCAATGTTGAATGGTGGGTGCAGGGGCAAAGGGCTAAAAATGGCATCCCATAGTAATGACTGCAAAACTTCTACAAAGACCTGCTCCTTGTGCAGGGAACAAAATGAGTGTGAATTACAAGTCTTCTTGCAGAGTTATCTGCAAAATACAGCAAGGGGAGAGAGAAAGCGTTGTCATGTGGTAAATGAGAAGTGTTCTCCCATTGACGGTACATATTTTATAGTTTAGTTTTTCTTCGTTTTTAGTTTGTATTTCAGTTGATGCTTTTAGCTTTGCCATGCTGGAGCAGCCTTTGTATCAGTACTCTCTTTTCAGTACCTATTATATTGCACGGCCTCTAGTACGTCACGTGATTCTGTCATTAGCATTCTTTTTTTTATGTCATAATTACTAATTCTCCTAGCCTCAAATATTTTTGGTATTAATTAAGTGTGTGTGTGTCTGCATGAGTTTATATATACCATATGAATGTGGGAGCAGGCTGAGGCCAGAAAAGAGTGTTAAACTCCTTGGAACTGGAGTTACAGGTGGTTGTGTGACATGTTGGCTCTGGAAACTGTAATTGGGCCCTCTGCTGGAGCGGGGAGTGCTCTTAGTTGCTGAATCCTCTCAAGTCCCATTAGCTTAAAAATCATCTTAAAACACAGTGAGCCTAACTAACCTCCCTCCCCTTTTGCTCAGCCTTCCTGAGGGTTCAGTGAGATACAAACGCGCCCTTATTGCGTTTTGTTAGTAGGCTTCTCAGATCATCTTTCTCTCGCGGTTGCCGGCTTCCTACCTCTGAGTATTCGGATACTCATGAAGCCTAAGCAAAAGTTACAAAGAAGAACCACATAAGATAAAGCAAGTAGTCGAAAAAGCAGAGAAAGAAAACTAGAAAGCACAACTAACCCAACGGATACATAAAATACCCAAAAGAAACAAGCAGAAAAGAATAAGCTCTTATGGCACCTCTTCAGTAACTGAAGCCAAAGACAACCAAATAGCGGAAGTGCCACAGTAAGCTTCTAAAACACTACATGGATTTCAGCAGCAGTTGAATGATGGAAAGCAAGTGAATGAGAGCAAGATGTTTTAATAAAATACGACGATGTCAGAATGAAATTTGTTGTCTATGCTAAATAAAAGCATTGGCAAAATTAATAAAATATTTATCTTTATTATTCTATAGTAAGTATAGAAAACTTAATGTCTTTAAGCAATTTCTGGAAATTTCAGCATAATTACTTGTTAATTCTTATTTTCTATGGTGAATATAGTCTACAAATAGACAATCTTCCAATAGATTAAAGATATTAGTAGAAGTCATTTGAAATAGCTTGTAATAATGGCTGCTGTATCATGTTTACGTAAATGCATTTGCTATTCATCAGAACTGGTAAAAGTAATGTTGCTGTAATATGATGTTCTAATAAAGGAAAATTTAAATTACCATGCCATTAATGATTTGGATGCAGTTATAATTAGGCAGTCAATTTTAAGTTTCTACAAAGATTCAGTGCAAGAGCTGTGAAGTGAGGTAGTGAGAAAACCTTGGCTGCGAATCAACTGCCCAGGCTACTCCTGTGAAAAGCTCACTTCCTGCTTAGCTTGTGGGATTATACTGCCAGGGTATCCAAAGCTCCTCTTATCCCACATCACTTCCTCTGGCTCTCCAATGCTAATTCATTACTTGAAAATGTCACTGAAAAAACTGTTTCTAGCCAGGCTCAGGGACTTTCTATGACTGGTATTGATTAAGGTATTTAAAACCAAATTCTTCTCCAACTCTTTGATAAGGGTGATGTGAATGACTGCTAAATTTTCACCACATAGGCGCTACCTAATATGATAGCTTCGAAGAGTCATGTGTAGTTTTGGGGATATACAAGGATCTAATAACTTTCTCTGTATTATTTTTGTCACACTATTATCCATACAAGTCCATTTTGATCCTCGTTAAACTTTCCAAACAGCTAAGAGATCTTAACACTGTTTTAACTCTGTATCTAGACATGAACCTTAGAAGCTCAAGGGCTTCAGAAGAATGCTAAATTTATTAAGTGTCAGTAAAATGTGTGGCCATTCTGTGCTCTTGTAAATTATACATAATTCAATGAGTGCTTCACTGCAAAGAGAACCAATGATATCCTGAATTAAGGATACCAGTATTGACCTGTGCTAGCGCCATTACTGAAACATTTCTTCTGTTACGGTTTTGATTGGTTTTCTTTTCTTTCATTTAAGATTGACTTTTTATTTTTAATCATGTGTGTGTCTGTGTGGCTGTATGATGGTATGTGTACTTAAGTGCAGGTATCCCCAGGAGCCAGACTTGTCGGATTCCCTGGACTTGGAGTTGTAGGTTTTTGTGAGCTGCAAAGAAAGCTAAGCTCATTTGCAAGATCAATAAGAACTCCTAACCACTGAGCAGTCTCTGAAGCCCCAGCTTTCTCTTCTTCTTGTAAGTGGAAATGTTGATGTGATACTGAAATTTTTTTGGTTTACATAATAGTTTGATACTCTTTCATTTCTCATCATTGATTGGTAACTAAAAATTAGCTTTAAGCCTCCCATTGTACCAACTCCTTCCTTTCCAGAGTATTTTAGCTTGCTTTGCATTTCATACATTCTATTGACTTTTATAAAGGTTCCTATATCAATCAGCCTTTCATTCCCAGTGATAAATGCTTTACTGAGCCATTGTAAGGGGAGGAATTTCATTTACTGCAGAATTTTTCAGTCCATGTGTCTTTACTCAGTTGTTTCTGGACCAGTTGTGAGGTAGTGAGGATATGTGGTGCTAACTAACTACTGAACTCTTGGTAGCAAAGAAGTCATGGGGAGGGAAGGAGAGAGGAAAGGAGGGAGAGAGATAGAGATAGAAATAAAGATGACAGAGAGAGAGAGAGAGAGAGAGAGAGAGAGAGAGAGAGAGAGATGGTTATATTACTGGTTGTTATTATTTTTTTCTCATTTAGTGCTTTACTGAACAATAAAGGCTATCCTATGGGATGATGCCCACTACATTCAGGTGAGCTTCCTCTCCTCTCCTCAAGGAAACCTCTCAGGAAATAGTGTCACGGGCATGCCCACATATGTGCTTTGCTCATTTCCTAGGCATTTACCTACTCAATCCTGTTGAAAATCAAGATTAACTGTAACAAATCCAATGCATTGTCATCTTGATATTCAAATGTTTCTTAAATCAAAATGTACAACGCTAATCTTCACAGACTTGTGTACATTTAATAATAAAAATTGTTTCCAGTCTATTGCCCATAGTCATTATAGTTTTAACTTACTCCTTAAATCCTATTTTAAAATCTCATCAGAGATATAAGATACATTCTTGACTTCAAGTCCCTGCAAAATGAAAAAGAATCACATGTTAACAATGTGTAATCCCCTCCAACAGAATAAACATTTCAAGAGGTATACACAGGGACATAGAAGGGCAGGATGAGACTAATTCAAGACTGAACTCAAGCAAAACCTAGCTTCATGTGCAGGCTCCATGTCTTGACCTCAGTTCCAGTGGATTATAATAGCCCAGATTCAGTGATTGTGACTCATGATCTTAAAGTTTTTATTCCCTGGTTCTACTTTTTCTGGCCTGTGGTAAGCTAGAATAACACGGTTGAAGGAATGTGTGGCAGAAGGTATGCATCTCGTTGTGGGCAGGAGGTAAAGTAAGACTGCTAGCTGGCTTTTTGCTTTTCTTCATTTATTCTGTGTGAGACCTGGAGCCAGTTTGAGGTAGGTCTTCTCTTATCAGTTAATCCTCTCCAATTTCTTAACAGACATATATAGAAATATGTTTTATTGTCTCCTCAGTAATTTTAAATCCAATCGAGTTGGTGGCAATTATTAAACCTTAGAATGAATGCATTAAATATTTTTCCAATCCATAAGAGTGATGATTAAAATGTCACACACACACACACACCTCTATCTATAATGTATAGATATATGAATATGTATATGTACCTTTTTAGACCATATGATCTTACCATTGGGTTGCCTTCTCTTGCTGCTTGTGCCTTTCCTCATCAGACAAACATTACACGTTCTCTATATCTCCAACATCTTGAAGTCACAGTTTCAGAGTAGGCTTGCACCCATTATGCAATGGGGCTGCCTTCACAGATGGTGACTTTGTCATATCTTGTTCAGCCTTCTAAAAATAATCCCTTTCAAATATATTGAAATTTCCATAACCCTATATCTCTAATATATATTAAGACCTGATAACAATTCAAGCTGTAACTGAGATACTTTGGATAGCCTAAGGTAGTCTCCAAGTAATCACAGTTAAACAAATTCTACAGAAACAATTTCTTCACTATTTACTTGTGATCAGGTGCCATTTCTCTCTTTCCAAGAGCATATAAGGAATTCACACTTTCATTCAGTTAAAACTATGGTGGGTGAAGTCTAGCCGTTTTCTGGGCTGCTCTTAAGATATCATTTCTATGATACCAATGCAAAGATCTTACATTGCTTTTTGCTTGTGTGCATGTAAAAATACATGTAAACCTGGATGATTTATATGGATAATAAAGAGAGGTTCAAATTTTATATTTCCCCCTCATTGTATTAGTTCTTTGAGAATTTCCCGTATTGTATTTTGACCACATACATTTCTACATCCAGATCCTCTCAGATCTATTCCCCTTCCCTGATGTGTCCTCTTTTACACCAATCAAGTCTAGTTTGTGTTGCACTTTTACTTTTGAATCTGCATCTTTCACTGAATCATGGTCAACAACACGGAAGCGGCTACACATAAAGAAAACTCCCTTTCCCAGCATCTATCACTTACCTTTAGTCCTTAGCTAGGGATTTTATTTTCCCCAACCATGGTGGCATCTTGTCTGCCTTGATCTTGGAAAGGTCTGGCGCATGCTGTCACAACAAATGTAAGTTGGTATGCCACTGTCCTACTGTGCCCTGAAAACACTGTTGACTAATAGTTGTCTATCACATCAGACTATCGTAACTTTCTCTCCCTTCTTCTGCCATGACCACACAGCCTTGGGTGTGGGGAATACTGTAACAAAAGTCTCACTTGGAACTGAGTATTCTGTAGTCACTTATTTTCTATACCTTGAGCATATGTGATATTGTGTGTTAATTAACCTCAACTTCTTCCATGATGAGAATTGACAGATGCACTGATTTATGAGTCTAATAATAAGTCAATAGGAATCAATTTAACACTGTAATTTAGCAGTGGTGTAGTATTTGGTTCTCCCTGTGGCCTGGGGCCTGTCTAACCGTATGTGCTTGGTGTCAGATATGTGTTTCAAATTTTAAGGCAATCCATAAATCTAAAGAAAGTGGGTGTTCATTTTCATGATTTTTATGCCAGTGTCATAAGACAGTGGGTATGTCTTGCTTGGCTTTTTATTATCCATAGCTCACAAGATTCACAGCTGCATAGGGTTGATGACTACTTTTCTTCTGTATAGCACCTTCTAATACTGTGAAAGTTAGCTAGTAGGGATAAAGCAACCAGTTGAGTAGCAGTTTGATTTCTCCATGGTCTATGACTCAACGATGTCATTTCTTCAGCAATGTGGTCTTACTTTCAACTTGCAGGGAGAGAGTAGCCCAAAGATTGGAAATGGCCTATAATATTTGCTTGTATATGGGAAATACTTTGTCAACAGCTACAAAGGAAGTAACTTATTTCTGACACTGAAATTTCTGTTATTCTATGTTGTATGGTAGGGCCATTGTTGCTACATTATAATTTGACTTCATTTAAAATTTTTATTTGTGTGTTTATATGACTTTTGGGAATTGTCTACAATAGTGGGTTTCAATGAGCTTTTCAAAAATATCTTTAGTGTTTTTTATTTCTCCTTGTCTTCTCTGTAGAAGTCATTTTGTATTTTATTTTAGACTTTCTAATCATACTGAAAGGTTTTTTTCTCTGATTTTGCTTCTAGTTCATACTGTAACCTGGCTAAATGGGCCAGAAATAACCTTGAAAAATTCTGAAGGCTTCTTCACCTTCACATTGTCTCTTCCTGATTGTCTTGACACACTCAAGCTTAGCCTTGGGGCAAAGAAAAATGTATACAAATTCTGTGTCAGAATGAAAAGAATATATACAATTCTGTGCCAGAATGTAAGACACATACCTGACTTTTGTTCCCCTTCGCAGTATACTTGTCTCTATCTCGAACCTCATCTATACATCCTTCACTACTTATTGTCAATTGGTATTTTTGTCTTCTAGGCTCCCAACAAAATAACCCAGTATGTTTGATTAGCAGCAATCTGCTATTCTGTATACTGCAGCCTCTCAATTCCTCCCACATCCTGTTTCCAAAGGCTTAAGAAATGCACAGCCAGGTTTTATAAAAACAGTGATTTTTATCACAGTTCTCTGCTATCGCTCGTTAATATTAGTTTGAATTTTGTTGTTGTGACTAATACTGTATTTATGTAGTATATAGTATATCTTTAGTATATATTATATCTATAGTTATACATATATATAATTACATATATACTAATGCATATACGTATTGTATAAATATATAGTAACAGGTCTTTCTTTGAAATACCAGCACCCAAGGAATGACACAGAAACTTCTTATTTAAAATTAAAGTTTGGTCTAGCTTAGGCTTGTTCCCAACTAGCTATTAAAACTTAAACTAATCCATTTATATTAATATACATTCTCCCATGTGGCTCGTTACCTCTTTTTCATACTGTATGTCTAATTCCCTCTGCTTCCTCTGTCATACTGGTGAATCTCCACTCTTCTGATTCCTTCCCAGAATTACCAGACTTCCTATCTTGTCCAAAAATCCCACCTTTCCTATACTGCCTAGCTATTAGTCATTAGTCATTCATCTCTTTATTAAACCAATCACAGGGGGTCTTAGCAGAGATGCGTCTTCACATTATGTCAAAAGATTATCCTACAACATGTTGCTAAGAATTGAATCACAGAACATATGGTTTGATCATAGCATCTACCATGTCCTATCTAATGTGACTCCAATCATTTATTAGGGTTAATTTATAGTTTGTACAAAGGTAGAAATTGTCATTCAACATGACCACTGAGGATTTATCTATTACATGGATCAAATTTGTGATTTAGTTGCAGTTAGTTTTGTCAAATCTTGGTGGGGCTTTAACAACAGAAAAAGTCCATGTTTAGTGTTTTCTATTCTTTTATGCAGTGTAAGGATCCAACCAGAAGCTTCAGGCACATTGGGCAAATTATCTATTCTGAAGCCTTTAATGCAGTCTTGTACTGCACTGGACATCCAATCTAAACCTCTCCTGTTAATTTCCAAACAAAATATAGCTCTGGTTGAAGCAGTATCATTGTGAAAAAGGATAACATATCATAACAAAAGCAGCAGGAATAACAATAAAATAAATGAGGAAGTTTAAGTTCAGCAAAAGAGAGAGAACATTTTTTTCTAGTTTTTCCTAAACATTAAGATATGTTTTATTGGTTCATCATGATGACCTTATAGTATGGAGATTATTGCTAAATTTGGAGGAAAAAACCTTCTAAATTATATTAAAGATTTTTATTGATCATTGGCCCTCTAGCTGCTGTAAGGTACCTCAAAGACTTTTCCACACACAACCATTCCTGAAGTCTTCCTCTGTTTATAGAGCTCACAGGAGCCAAGTCAGCTCTCCCACCAAATCTCTGCATTGAACTGGGATTTGAATAATGAAGCCAACATGAAGAAAGGATGCAGACAGAACTATCTCATCACATATTTCATTTTCTCAAAGCTGTCCTTATCTGGTGTTGCCTCTGTCCAGTTCTCATTTCCTTATTTCTGACTTGGGCCTGCTAAATCCTAGTATGGGTAATTGTTCCATGGTTCAATCTCTTCACCAACAGACTGCTCTTCTCCTTAATTGTACCTCCCGATGGGAGATGCAACAAAGATGGGGCTTCTTCTATTCTACCATCGTGAAGTATTTACTGATAACAATCTCTTCCATTAAATTGGCTTATCCTTAACTAACATAAGCAGAGAGATTGAATAAAGAATAAATTGGTCAGACCAACAAGTCAATGAGACAGTATTGGTTAAATAATGACTGCTGTGTGCCTGGTGCTTACAGCTTCCAAGTACGTCTTCTCTTTACTTCATTAACCCAGAGGAGAGAGATAATACTCTCTAAGGAAATCAGGCTTTAATAACGGAAATCCAGATGGTTCAAATCTAAGACCTTTTTCCTTAATCCTATGATCTTTTCCCAATCCAACAAGATGGCATTGTCTTCATTTTTTAGCTTAAAATTATGGGAAGATGTCATTATTTTGTTATTTTAAATACAGGAATTCACAATAAGCTAATTATTGCTGATGTAGAAAAAATTTCTAATTTCTGAATAGTATATACTGAACAGGAAGCAGTGCATTATTCATTAATGGGCTATATATAAATTTATTTTGTTTTGTAAAATGTAAATATCTGGTTCTTGGAAAGCACATTAAACATTATATGTAAATGTTTGCAAGAGAGAAGTGTGTATATCATTGTATACAACAGATTATCCACAACGGGGAATTTTTTGAGTGAATAAATCTGTGAAATTGTAATTTGGGAACTCACAAAAGTTATTTTAGATTGCTTCTTCCCATATTTCTAATCTACATATGTTTAAAGGTAGAAGGAATAAAATAAAATTCATTCCAATCTTTCAACGTTATAGAAAAGAGAGAGACAAAGAGAGAGAGAGGGAGAGATCATTGTCTTATAAAAATATTTTAAACACAAAACAAAGAAAACCACAATTCACAGTCCCTGAGAACCTAGACAACAATGAGGACTCTAAGAGAGACACACATGGATTTAATCTACATGGGTAGTAGAAAAAGACAAGATCTCCTGAGTAAATTTGGAACATGGGGACCTTGGGAGAGGGTTGAAGGGGAAAGGGGTGATAGAGAGGGGAGAAGAGAAAAATACATAGCTCAATAAAAATCAATAAAAAAAGATTTTAGTCTCAAAGTAAAATAACCACGTCAATATAGCTAGAGAAATCTAAGCATTCTGCCCTATGCATTGCCATTTGTCAGAGGGTTTGTTGTTCCTAGTAATAGACTGGTTAGTGAATATTTTTCTTTTTTTATTTATTTCATTTCTAAATTCTGTAAACCTCACAATAAATCTCCAAGACAATTCCTAGTTAGGAATTCTTAAAACTTTAAAATAATCTTAAATAACCATCAGAAATATATACTTTTTAATATCAGTAAACACAGCTATGACACTGAAAACTTGAAAAGAGATACTTGAAGATTTTCTACAGCATTTCGCTTCTGCATAATATATGCAACATTGTTTTTTCACCTTTTCTAAAGATAGGTTTATATTTTCTTTTCCTTTTGCTCACGTGCATTTATGTCTCTGTAGAAATGTGCGCATATATGTGGTTTCTAAATTTTCCATACAATATATTATTCCCACAAAATAAAATGCATTCATATTGAATGCATAGTTTAGCATTAATAAATATATATGTTTGTTAGTGCCAATGCTTCAAATTTCTCTCAAACTGTAAATAGTGTGTCAGCTTATCTCCTGTCATTCCTCCCACTGTGATCTAGCTGTCAGGCAACTAAACTGCTTCTGTAACTGCTGACAAAATTCATTTGTCTTTTCTATTAAAATAATATTTTATCTTATGAGACTTCATTGCTTGGCTTCTTCACATCAGCATAATGAGATTGGCACTTGTGTTTTTTATTTCATTTATTTGCATATTTTATTGCAAAGATGGAATATAATTTTCTTATCCTTTCATGTGATAGACATTTGGAATATTCTCAGTTTGGGCTTGTTGGTATTCAACTGCAATGAACATTACTGTAATATACAGGGATATATGTAAGAAAATGTTTAGCTTCTTTTTTGGGTAAGTAACTCATGGTGGAAGTATTAGAATGTATATATACATATAATATTTATGTATTTTGTATATGTATTCCATCTCCTATATCTCAGAATAGCAGGATATATGTAGTTATATATTTTATATACTTTTTATTTTATATATTATTTCTTAAAGATAAGGATATACTTATATGTGTGTGTGTGTCTGTGTGTGTGTGTGTGTGTGTGTGTGTGTGTGTGTATGTGGTTGGGTATCTTATGGTAGTAAAAGTACATTTAATCTTCCACCAAACAATGTTTTTAAGAAAATATATTACAGTTTGCTTCGGGCCCATGGCAGGGTCCCGGTGAGGAGGAGCTCGGGCTTTCCCCAACCCCATAGACACCCAGGTCACCCTGCAGTGCTGGCTCCCCCCTCCTGCCTGCCATCCCAGCTCCCATCCAGGTACGAATTCCTATATTTCTCCCCTCCCCCTAGGGCCATAAAATTTCCCCAGCTCAGCTGCCTTGTGAGCTGGGCCTGCATTGTAAGCGCATCCCAGAAAGAGGGAGTGCCTGTGCTTCAATAGCCTGCCTGAGGAAAGGTGGGCATTCTGTCAGTGAAGGCCCTGCCCAAGAAGGGAACCTGACCCGGTACCAGAAGTTCCAATAGAGAGCATTTGAAGTAAGAGATGGGCAGACGCCAAGGCAAGACGTCAACCAACAATCTGAAAAACAACATGAAAACACCAGATCCCAATGACCCTACAATAGAAGGACTTGAACACCTTAACCCAGAAGAAGTGGAAAAAAGTGCCATCCATTATGAAAGCAATAGAGTCCCTTAAACAGGATATGAATAACTCCCTTAAAGAATTGGATGAGAAATATAACAAAAAGTTTGAAGAAATGAGTATAGAAATGGATGAGAAATATAACAAAAAGTTTGAAGACATAAGTAAATCCGTGAATGATACCCTGAGAAACCAAGAAAAAACAATCAAACAGGTAAAGGAAACAGTTCAAGAATTTAAGACTGAAATGGAGGCAATGAAGAAAACACAAACCAAGAACCGGCTGGATATGGAAAACCTAGGTAAACGAACGGAGACTACAGAATCAAGTATAACCAATAGAATACAAGAGATAGAAGAACGAATCTCAGATTCTGAAGATACCATAGAGAACATAAATGCTCTGGTCAAAGAAATAGGCAAATTCAACAAATTCTCTTCACAAAACATTCAGGAAATCTGGGACAAAATAAAAAAACCAAATCTAAGAATAATAAGGATTGAAGAAGGAGAAGAACTGCAGATCAAAGGCCCAGAAAATATATTCAACAAAATTATAGAAGAAAACTTTCCCAATCTAAAGAATGATATTCCTACGAAGGTTCAAGAAGCATACAGAACACCGAATAGACTGGATCAAAAAAAAAATCTCCTCGCCATATAATAATCAAAACACAAAACATACAGATTAAAGAAAGAATATTAAGAGCTGCAAAGGAAAAAGGTCAAGTAACTTATAAAGGTAAACCTATCAGGCTTACACCGGACTTCTCTATGGAAACCATGAAAGCCAGAAGATCCTGGATAGAGGTACTGCAGAAACTAAGAGACCATGGATGCAAACCCAGGCTACTATACCCAGCCAAGCTATCGTTCACTATCAACGGAGAAAACAAAATATTCCAGGATAAAAATAAATTTAAACAATTCGTAGCCACAAATCCAGCCTTACAGAAAGTAATAGAAGGAAAATCGCAACCCAAGGAATCCAACATTGCCATCACTGCCTACAATAACCCAGACATTTACCGACCCTTCACAACCACAACTCAAAGAAGAAAAACACACAAACTCTACTACATACACACACAAAAAAATAATAACCGGAATCAACAACCACTGGTCATTAATATCACTTAATATTAATGGACTCAATTCACCTATAAAAAGGCACAGACTAAGAGATTGGATACGAAAACAGGATCCAACATTCTGCTGTTTATAAGAAACACACCTCAACCACAAAGATAGACATCTACTCAGAGTAAAGGGTTGGGAAAAGGTTTTCTAAGCAAATGGACCTAAGAAACAAGTGGGCGTGGCCATTCTAATAACTAGCAAAACTGACTTCAAACTAAAATCAATCAGAAGAGATGGAGATGGACATTTTATACTCATAACAGAAACAATTAATCAGGAGGAAATCTCAATCCTGAATATCTATGCCCCTAATATAAAAGCACCCACTTATGTAAAAGAAAAACTTTTAGAACTCAAGGCAGTCATCAAACCACAAACACTAATAGTAGGAGACTTCAACACTCCTCTCTCACCAATGGACAGGTCAATCAGACAGAAACTCAACAGAGAAATAAGAGAATTACTAGAGGTAATGAATCAAATGGACTTAACAGATATCTATAGAACATTCCACCCAAAAAGGAAAGAATATACCTTCTTCTCTGCAGCTCATGGAACCTTCTCGAAAATTGACCACATACTCGGTAACAAAGCAAACTTCCATAGATACAAAAAAATATTAGTAACCACCTGTGTCTTGTCGGATCACCACGGAATAAAGTTAGAATTCAATAACAATTCTAACACCAGAAAGCCTACAAACGTGTGGAAGTTGAACAGTCAACTACTGAATCATCCCTGGGTCAAGGAAGAAATAAAGAAAGAAGTTAAAGTCTTCCTTGAATTTAATGAAAATAAAGACACAACATACTCAAACCTATGGAACACAATGAAAGCAGTGCTAAGAGGAAAGTTCATAGCACTAAGTGCCCAATTAAAGAAAACAGAGAAAGCATATATTGGAGACTTATCAGCATACCTGAAAGCTCTGGAAAAAAAAGAAGCAGACTCTACCAGGAGGAGTAGAAGATTGGAAATAATCAAACTGAGGGCTGAAATCAAAAAAATAGAAACACAGAAAACAATCCAAAAAATCAACGAAACAAAAAGCTGGTTCTTGGAGAAAATCAACAAGATTGACAAACCCCTATCCAAACTAATCAAATGGCAGAGAGAGAACACTCAAATTAATAAGATCAGAAATGAAAAGGGGGACATAACAACAGACATAGAGGAAATTCAGAGAATCATTAGATCTTACTACGAGAGTTTATATGCCACAAAGTTGGAAAATGTACGAGAAATGGATTGGTTTTTAGATAAATACCATTTACCAAAGTTTAATCAAGACCAGGTGAATAATCTAAATAGACCTGTTAGTCGCGAAGAATTGGAAGTGGTTATCAAAAACCTCCCAACCAAAAAAAGCCCAGGACCAGATGGTTTCAATGCAGAATTTGTCCAGAACTTTCAAGAAGAGCTGATACCTATACTCCTTAAGGTATTTCACAATATAGAAACAGAAGAGTCATTGCCAAACTCTTTTTATGAAGCTACAGTTACCCTGATACCGAAACCACATAAAGACACAACCAAGAAAGAGAATTACAGGCCAATCTCATTCATGAACATCGACGCAAAAATTCTCAGCAAAATCCTGGCAAACCGATTCCAAGAACACATTAGAAAAATTATCCATTATGATCAAGTCGGCTTCATTCCAGAGATGCAGGGCTGGTTCAACATACGCAAATCCATCAATGTAATCAATCATATAAATAAACTGAAAGAAAAAAACCATATGATCATCTCATTAAATGCTGAAAAAGCATTTTACAAAATCCAACATCCCTTTATGATAAAGGTGTTGGAGAGTTTGGGGATACAAGGATCATACCTAAATATAATAAAAGCTATTTACAGAAAGCCGACAGTTAACATCAAACTGAACGGAGAGAAACTCAAAGCCATTCCATTGAAATCAGGAACAAGACAAGGCTGTCCACTCTCCCCATACCTCTTCAATATAGTGCTAGAAGTTCTGGCAATAGCAATAAGACAACATAAGGGGATCAAGGGGATTCAAATTGGAAAGGAAGAAGTTAAACTCTCGTTATTTGCAGACGATATGATAGTATACATGAGCGACTCCAAAAATTCTACCAAAGAACTCCTACAGCTGATAAACACCTTTAGTAATGTGGCAGGATACAAGATCAACTCCAAAAAATCAGTTGCCCTCCTATACACAAAGGATAAAGAAGCAGGGAGGGAAATCAGAGAAACTTCACCTTTCACGATAGCCACAAATAGCATAAGATATCTTGGGATAACTCTGACCAAGGAAGTGAAAGACCTATTTGACAAGAACTTTAAGTCTTTGAAGAAAGAAATTGAGGAGGATACCAGAAAATGGAAAGATCTCCCATGCTCTTGGATTGAGAGGATCAACATAGTAAAAATGGCAATTCTACCAAGAGCAATATATAGATTCAATGTAATCCCCACCAAAATCCCATCAAACTACTTCACAGAACTTGAGAGAACAATAATTAATTTTATATGGAAAAACAAAAAACTAAGGATAGCCAAAACAATCTTATATAATAATGGAACGTCTGGAGGTATAACCATCCCTGACTTCAAACTCTTTACACAGCTACAGTATTGAAAACAGCTTGGTACTGGCATAAGAACAGAGAAGTCGACCTATGGAATTGAATAGAAAACCCAGATATTAAACCACAAACCTATGAACACTTGATTTTCGACAAGGGGGCTAAAGGTATGCAATGGAAGAAGGAAAGCATCTTTAACAAATGGTGCTGGCATAACTGGATGTCAACCTGTAGAAGAATGAAAGTAGATCCATATGTATCACCATGCACAAAAATCAAGTCCAAATGGATTAAAGACCTCAACATTAATCTGACCACTTTGAACGAGATAGAAGAGAAAGTGGGAAGTAGTCTACAAGACATAGGCACAGGAGACCACTTCCTAGGTAGAACCCCAGTAGCACAGACAATAAGAGAATCAATGAATAAATGGGACCTCCTGAAACTGAGAAGCTTCTGTAAAGCAAAGGACACCATCAGTAAGACAAAAAGGCTACCTTCTGACTGGGAGAAGATCTTCACCAACTCCTCATCAGATAAAGGCCTGATATCCAAAATATACAAAGAAATCAAGAAACTAGACAATAAAACTCTAATTAACCCAATTAAAAAATGGGGTGCTGATCTGAACAGAGAATTCTCAACAGAAGAAATCTGAATGGCCAAAAGACACTTAAGGTCATGCTCAACATCCTTAGTGATCAGGGAAATACAAATCAAAACAACTATGAGATACCATTTTACACTGGTCAGATTAGCTAAAGTCAAAAACACCAATGATAGCCTATGCTGTAGAGGATGTGGAGAGAGGGGAACTCTCATCCACTGTTGGTGGGAATGCAAACTTGTGCAGCCACTGTGGAAATCAGTGTGGCGGTTTCTCAGGAAACTGGGAGTCAACCTCCCTCAGGACCCAGCAATTCCACTCTTGGGAATATACCCAAGAGATGCCCTATCATACCACAAAAGCATTTGTTCAATTATGTTCATAGCAGCACTATTTGTAATAGCCAGAACCTGAAAACAACCTAGGTGCCCCTCAATAGAAGAATGGTTAAAGAAGGTGTGGAACATATATACACTAGAATTTTACTCAGCGGTAAAAAACAATGACATCTTGAATTTTGCATGCAAATGGATGGACATAGAAAATGCTTTACTGAGTGAGGTAACCCAGACCCAAAAAGAGGAATATGGTATGTATTCACTCATAAATGGATTCTAGCCATAATTAAAGGTCTTTGAGCCTATTATTCGAGATCCTAGAGAAGCTAAATAAGAAGGTGAACCTGAAGAAAATCATGTACTTTTCCTTCTGGAGATTGGAAATAGACAAGAGTCCCAGGTAACCTCGGGTGCATGGGGGGTGGGTGGGAGGGTTGTTGGAAGGGGAGAGGGTTAGAGAGAAGGGAGTAGGGGAGGAATGGGGAAAACTCGGGGGACTGAGATGGGGGGAGCGAGGAAGGCTGGATATGGGATCAGGGAAGAATATATCTCAACTAAGGGAGTCATTTTAGGGTTTACAAGAGACTTGATTATAAATGGGATCCCAGGTCCAAGGAGAGATCCCCAGATTGTTCTCTGGACAGAGGAGAGGGTGCCTGAACCGGCCTTGGCCTATAACCATACTGATGAAGATTTTGCTTATCACCATAGATCCTTCATCGGACGATGGATGGCGATACAGACGGAGACCCACATTGGAGCACCGGACTGAGCCCGCTATGGTCCAAATGAGGAGCAGAAGGAGGAAGAACATGAAAAAAAAAAAAAAAAACCTCAGGACCGCGAGGGGTGCGATCACCCACTGATACAAGGGGACTGATCTAATGAGAGTTCACCAAGGCCTGGTGGACTGGGACTGAACGAGCACGTGATCTAACCAGATTTTCTGAATGTGGCCGGATTCTCTGAATGTGGCTGGCCTGGAGCCTTACTGAAAAGCCATTGACAATGACACTGGGACTTGTTTCCTCTGCATATACTGGATTTTTGGGATCCAGTCTGTTTGGATACTCACCTTCCTGGACCTGGAGGGAGCGGGGAGGAACTTGATCTTCCCACAGGGCTGGAAGCCCTGACTGCTCTTAGGGATGGAGAGGGAGGAGGAGGGGAAGGGGCAGTGGGAGGGTGTGGGGAGGAGGGGCGGAAATGGAAACTTTCATAATTTAATAAACTTTGAAAAAAAAAGAAAATATAATACATTATGCACACCAGTCAGCAATGCATACATATATTTATAAAACTCTTTGTCTGGTTAAAACGATAATTATGAATTACTATTATATACTAATTGTACAAAGAGGTTTTAGTGTATGTTCAAAGCACACATAAAGTATTTAATCATGAGTCTCTTCTCTATTATTCTACCTCTTCATCTCTTTCTTCTCCTTCCTCTTTACCCTTCTCGAATGTTAATGATTTGCATTGGTGTTTTATCAGTATGTAAAATTGTACTTCCTTATGGTTTTGGCTATTGCAAGGTCATAGGATTAGAAATTTGGAGATGACTGTTTTGTGGTGATATTTTTCTAAATACTGGAGTCTAATCTCTACACCTTGAACATTTATGTTCATCCCACGTATTAAATACTTTTATCCTAGTCATTCTTCCATTGTTAGTCCATTATTTCATAAATTTGTGTCTATCTAAGTATCAACATACATTTAAAAATTGTACAACTAAGCTATCTGAATAAAATACAGTCTAGACTTGTGTAGGATATTTCCTTGGAGAAATTTCCTTTCCTCTATTGAACTGTGGAAGGAGAAAAGTATATACTCTCTAAGTGTTGTGGGAGGAATTCCCACATCCAATTCCCCGCATCCACAAGGACAAACGTGAGGAATGCAGAATTTCAGGTTTCAATAATTTTAAATACAGAAAATGAAACAATACTTTCTCCCGGACTGGCAACAGCCTATCTATGGTTCTGCTTTCTGTGCCAAGAAAATACCTTCTTCTAGCCTGATAGCTCCACCTTTGAGTTCATGGCTATGTCTTCAAATACTCTTTCTTCTAGAAGAGTTGTATGTGTTCTAATGGAGGTGGTTGTAGCTTGTGTCTAATTTCTGAAATTGTGCTTTGACTTGTGTGTGTGTGTGGGGGGGTGGGGGTATTCCTGTTTCTTTCAGTCTGGGTTCACTTTTGGTGCTGGTCTGCCACTCCCTGAAACTTAGTATTAATTTGACAGTTCTCAAGCAGCAGGCTTACTGCAGACAGCTATATGAGATAATCCCATTTCTGCTCCTAGTATTCCCCTTTCATGCCTCATCTTTCTCTCCCTAGTCTTCATCTTACTGATTTCCCCTTCCTGGGAGTACAATGTTCATCTTCCTGAGTTATAAAGCACACTTGTGATTGGACCACCATGGGCCATCCTGTTTAATCTCTTCATGTCAAGATATTTAACTCAAGCTTTTCTGCCAAGTCTCTTTCTTAATTCGTTAATAAGAGATGCTTTAATAACATATATGTTGCAATGATTGTTTTCCCTCTGTTAAGAAACTCTATTTGTTTAGATCAATCAGTTAGAACTGCAGGTTTTCCATTTAATGAGATGAAGACTGCTACAATGAAAACCTAATATGCAGAATATTGAAAGTAAATATTTAATGTAGCACACATAAATTTTTTTTAAAAAATTATAATTCCTTTTTAATTAATTGTATATTATATATGATTGGAAACCTGCAGAAAATCTACTAGCAATCCCATTTAAACACTCATTTACTCCCTCAGAATTTCTGTAAAGCGACATTTAATGTAATCATTTTGTGAATATTGCTTTCAGGTAAAGTATTCTAGTAAAAGATTCTTTTTTAATCTTATGCTTTGTATTTTATCATCCTTTGAGAAAACTCCAGAATAATCATCTTTGGAATTTAATTGATATAGTTTCATATTTCACTAAAACTTCAAGGTTCATTGAAGGAAAGATGTTTTCATGTTTGATTGTCAGAAATAAGAACAACCTCCTCTTCTCTAAAATAAGAATGAAAACATCCTTTGAGAAATTCTACTCAGTCTAAAATAGGCTGGACATTTTTTTTTTCAATTTAACTTTTACTTTATAACAATGTGAGAAAAAAAATTAAAATTTAGATCCAGACCTTCTGGATATCAGCGCAACGCTATGTTTAATGCATTTGATGTTTTACCTACTTCCCCCTACAAGGGTGGATGGACGCAATATGCTAATGATGTTTATTTCAAGTGATTACTGTCATCCACCAAGGAAGCCCTGAAAGGATTTAGAGGCTGAAAATCTTAAATTCAATCATGTCTGTATTATGTTATAGAGTTTAGTTATTTGCTCTCAAGTCTGAGAATACTGTCTATAAATATGTAGTAACCACTTCTGTGTGGTTTGAACATCAAAATAACTGCATTACAGAGGTGGGTGAGGCAGCCCGGTGATGAAAACACAGGCAAGGAAAGAGTAAGGTCTGGAGTTCAGGCTCTCAGACATGAGAAGCTCTGGGTTTGATTTCCACTACAAGAGTATTCAGTTACTGCCATGGCTGTGATCATTGTAGTTGGCTTGGACAGTACATGTTTGGCTTTATCCTTTTCAACTTCTTCATTATCACTGACTCCATTCCACTCTATTTGTCAGTATTAAAGTTATTTCAATCCCTTTAACAGTCCTTCACCTTTCCTTTCATTTCTATTTCTTCTTTTTCTGTTTTTAGGAAAACCCATGCCAGATCTCTATCCTGAAATGGAGAAATAACTGGCCTCCAACTGTTTATGTCTGCCAAGTTGTGAGACCACAGACACATGTGATCATAGCCTTCCTGTCAGCAATGTGTTCAGTGTGGATCTGGGCTTAGAAAATATTTTCTTGAGTTTGTTTGAAAAAGTTATTGATTCTTTCAGGCTAGGGTGTAGCAAAGTTCTAAGAGATTAGAAAGACATGGATGGAACGAAACATGGAACCACTTGTGAGGTCACAAGACAGATATTGTTGGAGGAAGCACAGTAGAGGCAGAAGCTTATAAGTTATAACATTTAGATGGTCGGAGTTTATATAACCATATATCAACACGAGGGAGGTAGGGGCAAAAGGATAAGCGGTTTAAGGTCATTATTAGCTGTATTGTGTCCAAGGTCATACTGAGCTACATGAGACCTTGTCTTCAAACATACAACCAAAGCTTACAGATCATTTAAAAGTCTTTGATCGAACTGGCCTTGGTAAACTCTCATTAGATCCGTCCCCTTGTATCAGTGGGTGATAGCATCCCTCGCAGTCTTTATTTCCTTTTTCATTTTCTTCGTCCTTCTGCTCCTCATTTGGACCTTGGGGGGCTCAGTCCGGTGCTCCAATGTGGGTCTCCGCTCCGTCTGTATCGCCATCCATCGCCAGATGAAGGATCTATGGTGATAAGCAAAATCTTCATCAGTATGGTTATAGGCCAAGGCCGGTTCAGGCACCCTCTCCTCTGTCCAGCGACTGAACGAGGAAGTGATCCAACCAGATTCTCTGAATGTGGCAGGATTCTCTAAATGTGGCTGGCCCGGAGTCTCTCTGAAAAGCCATCGACAACGACACTGGGACTTGTTTCCTCTGCATATACTGGATTTTTGGGATCCAGTCTGTTTGGATACTCACCTTCCTGGACCTGGAGGGAGGGAGGAGGAACTTGAACTTCCCACAGGGCAGGAAACCCTGACTGCCCTTAGGGACGAAGAGGGAGGAGGAGAGGGAGTGGGGGGAGTGGGAGGGTGTTGGGAAGAGGGGCGTAAATGGAAACTTTTATAATTTAATAAGGTTACTTTAAAAAAAAAAGTCTTTGATCGAGCAAAATTTAGGGCACCCAGGTCAACACTTCAATCCTGAGAACAGTCAACTTCACAAGCCAGGAAAGGTAAAAATGCAAGCTATTTGGATCAATAAGAGCAAACCATCATTTACAGGAAGGACTGTCTCTGCACTAAATACAAGTCTTTCTGGCCACCAAAGGCAGTTCTCTCTGTCAGCCCTGGTGAAAATACCGGCAGTGTTCACCAAGGCTTTATTGCTTGGTTTCCAAGGCTAATATTGGCTCTCTAGAGTGCTCTCATGACGGGAGCATACATTCAGCTGTGTTTATAGTGGTCCTCTGATGCACTCAAACTGTCCTCAGTGATTTTAAAGTGCTCTAAAGAGGCAGGCTTCCACGAATGCAGTCCAGCTGGTTATAGTAAGGGGCTACTTGGCTGATAACTTCTACTTTGGTATCACCAGACATTAGCCAAGTCATGATAGCTTTAGAACTTCATAGAGAGCATCCAAGTGGTGTATCTTATATAGAGTCAAAGAAATATAAATAAAGAATTGTCATACTAATAGCATATAACAGGACTTAATAGCATTTTCATCAGAATGATTCGCTCCTCCCCTGATATCATGGGGAGAGGTGAGTCTTCTGATCTGCTTTAAGCATGCCAGTCCTATTTTGGTTCTGGGTGGCCGGGACAAATAAGTGGCCTCCTCTACAAATAGTTATCACCAAATGATCATGTTGCTAAAGGGAAAAATACACAGGAATGCAGTTAAGTACGTAAAAGTAGTTTCAAAGAATAATGAATGAATAAAGCTTTTATAGTGTTCATTAAAATACAACTGAGCATTGGGTTTTCATTTGATTTTGAAACACACACATATACAAATACACACATATTTCATACTGATAATAGAGCTATTTATGTCTGCTTATTAAATCTTGCTTTTTCACATGCAGGGGGACCAGAGAGACAATCTCTGAACAAAGGCAAAAAGTCACATTTTGTCTTCCAAATTAGGTTAAGATCATTTGCTGGGGACCTGGAATGGAGGCAACTTGGTGCAGATCACAGTCTCAATGCTTATCTTTATTTATTTGCTCATATTTTGTCAATATATACATTGTAAAAATAGATAGATCATTTTACATAGTAGACATTTATAGATTAAATAGCATTTGGGGGATTTGTACCTCATTTAGAGTTCAGATTTCCTCCTATCTAGAAAAGAAATGGTCCTTCTAATTCAGTTCTAAAGTCAGTTTAAATCTATTTGTACCAAGCTTCAGTATTTGGGACATCAGCCACACATTCTTTCTTTCACTCATTGAAATATAGTAATTATAGACCTAAGGTATGACAGGAATTCCCGATGCTCATTGAATGCACAAACATCAGGAGAACCAGGCTTCTACAACTCTTGCATTTTTACTTTTTTTTTATATGTTCTTTAGCACAATCACCTCCGTTCTTTACTTCGCAACCTGTCCTGTTTTTTTAAGCAGAATGACTGTTAACTCCAGAAGGTGTATATTTGGAATTATTATATACTAATTCATATAATTTACAAGCATGGAGGTTTTTCCAACTGTGTAAGTATGCATGATGTAGGTTGTGTGTGGCTCTGTGAAGGGATTTCTTAAATTCTAGAATTTAAGAAAACAAGTAACACTAAATGTATGTGCTAGACACACACAAAATGTACTTATGATATGAGTTCTTTTAATACAGACTTTGTAACAAAAGAATTTTTATAAGGTACCTCCAAATAGGCTAGCATAATTAAATGTCTCTTAACAATAATTTCTAAGCAAATGCACGTAACAAGAGCTCCATAGTTGGGTGAATGTAAGGAGAGCTACATAGTTGAATGAATGATTCAAAAGAATTCTCCAAGCCTCTGTAGAATTGTATTGCTCCTAGGAAGAATAAGAAAAAAAAATCTTATAAAAGGTTGAATAGGCCCGAGGGAACGTTAACTTGCATGGCCAGTTCTGACTGACCTTAGCTGTTTTATATGCGGTCACATTTTACTTTGCTGCAGATAAAAAGCTGAACAATATCTGCAGAGAATTGGAATAAGCACTTCACTGTGGCTATCATCCCACGACAACCAGGCCTCGTTCACTGGTGTGTTTCTTTTTTCCAACTTAGATCCCAAGAGGAGGTTCAGTGAGAAAATTCATCGTATACGTTCTTATGAGTCAGATATTTAATACTACCAAAATTCCATAACTGGAAAAAATAATTCATTTTTGATCCTAAGAATATTATTGAATACTTTGATTTATATATTCAAAATTATGAATGATGCTTATAATAACACATACATTTGTTTATCATATGTAAATGATTTATGCATTTAAATTATTTGTGTGATATCTGTACCATTTATATTTAACATTATCAAATATAAAATGCTTCTAAATATTGTAATATGTTAGTATTTTATCATTATGGAGGCCAGGAAAGAGTCTAAAAATCAATGTCATTAAACAAGAAAAGGGTCAGTTTTGGTTTTCCTTTTTCTGTAAAGGTGAACAACAAAAGTACCAATACCAGGACTTTCAAGCAGAGTCTTATAACTTTAAAGGCCAAATCCAGCTCATGATATGCTGCCAATTATGTTCCATGTTAAATCACTGATGTAGGTGTGTCTTTCTATGTGTTACTTTCATTGGTTAATAAAGAGACTGCTTGGCCTGATAGGTCAAAACATAGGTAGGTGGGGAAGACAGAACAGAATGCTGGGAGGAAGAAGGCAGTGAGGCAGACACTGTAGCTCTCCTCTCCAAGATGGATGCAGGTTAAAATCCTTTCGGGTAAGCCACTACCTTGTGGTGCTACACAGATTATTAGAAATGGGTTAATCAAGATGTGAGAATTAGCCAATAAGAGGCTGAAACTAATGGGCCAAGTAGTGTTTTAAATGAATACAGTTTGTGTGTTGTTATTTCTGGGTGTAAAGCTAGCCATGCGGGAGCCAGGCGAGAACGCAGCCCGCCGCTCCTTCTACAGAGTAACAGCCCTGAGTCAGATTACACCTGAACTCAAGTTCCTCCTTTTATACATGCTACAATGACATTTTTGTTCTTTGCAATGTTTGAATTTTTAGTTGTAAGATAATAATCATTCATTACATAATATAGTCTTAAGAAAGATATGCACACATTCTTTTAATTTTTCCACATTATACAAGCTATGTCATATTAAGTGATACTCAAAATGCTATAAAGATCAATAGAAGATCAGTGTTGTTCATTCCTGTTCTGTATTTTACTGGTTTAAAATTCTATTAATTATGTTTGTTGTAGAGTCTCCCTGTCTTCTCATTATGTTGAAACATTTTTACATAAAATTAAAGTGATGTTCATCTTGCTGTATGGGATCTATAGTATGACAGACTTTTTTTTTTAAAGAAAATAAATGCATCATGTTTGCTCACCCGGAAAGGGAGCCTGCAGCAGCTCAAAGTGATGACTGCCCCAATACTCAGTTGGTGAAGCAGTGAGTTTCTCATTGGGGTTGCAAACAAGAGTGTGGTGAGAGGTTGCACACACTAAACAAGATGACTTTGAAGCAGCTGGCTCACTGAAAAGCCCACTCAACTCAAGTAAGGACTCACGAAAGCTGCAAATCAGTTCTCTGCACAGTTTGTAGGCATTTCAGTTGTCCTAGAAATCTCTTTGGCTCACTGCTAAGTCTCTTCCTTCAGCAGCAAATCTGGAGTTCTCTGCACAGTTTGTAGGCACTTTGGCTGTCCTAGAAATCTTCTCTTCAGCTCACTGCTCAGTCTCTTTCAGCAGCCATTTAAAATTTCTTTTTATACTGCTTAGAAGAGGCCTTTGAGAATATTTCAGGTTTCTGCTGTCCTTGATACGTGACCTTTTGTTTACCTCTTAAGTCTCATGAGTTTACTGGAGGTAATGTTTCAGCTTGGGCATTGCATAGAACACTTTTAAACTAGGAAAAACTTTACGTTAATATTGAAATTGATTCAGACTGCAATGCACACGTCAGACTCCTGTCTACCGTTTTCTTCTTTACACTGTGAATAGTGTTATTTTCTATATGTTCCAACATAAGGATAACTAATTCAGGGAAAGAATAGAAGACAATAATAATGACATACTTTTCAGTATCTTAAAATCTTAGTACTTTTGACTTCCTGTATTTAGATAACATTTTCGTCATTGTACTGACATACTGTTTCACCTTTATTCCTGCCACTTCAGTATAGTAAAGGCTGTTGAGCATTTTCAGTGTGTCAAGTTAATGGACCACGAGTAACAGCAAGATAAGTAAGACATTCCTATAGTAGTTCAGAGGTCTGTAATCTGGTGATAGATATAAATTCAAACTTAAGTATTCTAATTCAACAGATATACTCTGGCAAAAAGTAGCAATAGAAAATTTTATAAAAATTCAAATAGGAATTTCAAATTTCTGAAACATCTGGGAATGTTGGAGGAGGCTGCTTCTTGGTTCCCAGCTCTTGGCTAGATCCAAAATAATCACACAGAAACTGTATTATTTAAATCAGTGCTTGGCTCATTAGCTCTAACTTCTTATGGACTAACTCTTACATACTAATTTAACCCGTCTCCATTAATCTGTGTATCACCACGTGACAATGGCTTATCGGCAAAGTTTCAGCATGTCTGACTCTGATGGCAGCTCCATGGCGTCTCTCTGACATTGTCCTTCTACTTCCCAGCATTAAGCTTAGTTTTCCATGCCTATCTAAGTTCTGCCCTGCTATAGGTCCAAAGCAGTTTCTTTATTCATTAATGGTAATCACAGCACACAGAGGGGATTCCCACATCATGGGAAGATTTCACAAAGATGGCATGGTTGGAATTTCCTTATATGCCACAACCTCATCATACATATATTTAAAGCAAGAAGACCTTCTGAGAATAATGGTAATAGTGATAATTTTTTCTTTAATTAAGTTTGTGACATTTTAATGCTTTCTAGAGTCAAATGATGTGGAACAGAAATTCTGATTCTGAGAAAAACATGCCATCAGCAAAGTATACTTAAAGTGCCTCTCAAGATTTAGGCCACATATGAGACAGTTGCATTATCAGTAACAAAAATAATTGGTGTTAAGCAGTATCTAGAGGAAAAATTTCAAATGAAGATGGTGAGATCTATACATTTAATCTCTTTTGCTAATGGTAGCCCTTTTTATCCCATGAGATAAGTATCCTAAAGTCTTTCTGATATAGTCAAAAGACATAAACTAATTTGACCTCTAACTATAAGAGGACATGCTTCGAATACACTAATTTGCCTAATAGATCTCATTCTGAATAGAAACTAGAGCTCCTTTCCAACCAAGACTTTCTGAAGGGCATGTTCACCCAACACATGTTAGCTGACATATTTAGGATTACACTTGTAGTACAACATTCTCATTTTAGAAAACAAATACTGATTTGAGGGTGTGTTTTGATATACT
Source organism: Myodes glareolus (assembly GCF_982192425.1). Classification (NCBI taxonomy): domain Eukaryota; kingdom Metazoa; phylum Chordata; class Mammalia; order Rodentia; family Cricetidae; genus Myodes; species Myodes glareolus. The sequence goes on along the minus strand of NC_142045.1, from coordinate 17,073,777 downwards.
GTTTGAACTTGTTTTATAATAGAGACTTGTGTGTCTTTTCATTTAAGAATTGGGAGTAATAGGTATAGAAATGTGGGGTACATGGCTCTTTATTGAGAGTCCAGCTTAATATGTATTCTGACATTACTGTCAATAGCAGCTTCTTATATTCATCAATGCTCTACTGATGCAGATAAATTATGAATAGTCCAGTTAAAACCTGTCTACTTGGGAGTCTATTTTCAATTACTTTTTTCATTTGTCTTTAGGTCTTTTCTTTTACATTATAAATGCTTTTAATATAAAGCTTATGAGTTGGTAACAACATGAGTAAACAGATTTCTCAATTTCTTCCTGTTTGGTTCCAAGTCCTTTGTTGGATTTACTGACAATGCTGGAATTTTGAATCACTACTTAGAGTAAGAATGAAATGGTATAAAGGTGAAAGGTGAAGAGTTGTACAGAAAATGTTCAATGGCCAAAGAAAGGAGGGCAAGTAGGGTGAGGGAATAAGGAGAGGGATAACTAATACTAAAAATTTTTTTAAATATTGTAGGAATCTTATTACTGTAGCTTCTTAAAATATGTACACACACAGAGAGATAAATAATTTAAATATTTACTCTATAAGAAGGCAATAGAACTCCTACTAATAAATAAGAAGTCCAGTGTCAGGAATGGAGTTGTTGACAAGTGAGGTCACATCAGTCCCCAAATAGTTCAAGCTACCACCAATGCTATTTGCTATGCTCAGCCATAACTTGAGAGGAAGACTCTAATACTGAAAACATCACAGACTTGAGTCATAGAAACATGGAAAAAATAAGTTGAACATACCTGGAAACCTCATCCCTATGGCTAGCTTTCACGGTGATGGAGGGTGTTATGCATGTTGCCAGAAGAAAAATAGAATCTCAAAAGAACTACAAGGCCAGGCCAGGAAACATTTGTCAGCTGGTTCAATAGTGGCACAAATGTTATCTTAATTAACAGAGCTACTTTTCTACTGCATTTAAGTGACCCACCCCCATGGTGCAACCTATACCTGACCCCATTATAGGAGTCAAGATTCTGCAGTTGAAAGGTCACAGGCCCTAGGGAAACTTTAGTACTATTACTCTATTAAAATCCATCAAATTAAACTGACTCACGATGATTGATCATTATATCTATATATTAGGACACTGGTCAACCTTCACTAGGAAAGCTTTGTTTTGAAGTAGATAGTGATGAATACAGAGATCTACAACTAATCAGTATGCAAAGAAAAAGAGACTGTGGGATTCTTAGACCTAATAGAACCAACTGTATCACACCCCTTCATCCAAGCCTTGATCACGGCAGAAGAGGAAACGAAAAGATTGTATTATCCATGGGCAATAGATGACTAGAAGAAACACTGATTTCGGGACACAGTGGAATGTTTGCATATATATATTCACTGCAATTAAGAAATCATGCATATGATCTGCATAGCTCAGCAACACTTTCAAAAGAATTCTACCATAGAGAGCGGTGGTGGGCATGAAACTAACCCCTCCTAAGGAACTAGTTTCTACACAATAGCATTTGGGAAAGAGAACTTGGATTTCTTGAAGGGTGTGGCACCTTAGAAAGAAATCACCCCCTACAGTGAAGCCTGTATATCTAAGAGTAGAGATGCAGCATGTACTATTCTTGATAAGTTAAAAAATAGAAAAGAACACAAATTTGGGTGCATAGGGAAGGAGGGATGGGTCTAGAAATAGTGGACATAATTAAAATGCATCGTATGTACTTCTCAAGGCACAATAAGAATGTTACAAAATACTATGTGTTTTACTAAATATGTGCCCCTTCTTGCATCTATTTAACTATGTAGTATAGCTGGAGGCCTTTGTTTTTTGTTTTTGAAAATGGCCTATTTAAGAAAACAAACCTGTATGCAATGGAAAGATAGAAGGTCATTTCTAATGCTGGACAGATGGATGAAAAATTCCACAGCCTTGTGGCCAAGCACCTGGCAATATTTGAATGACAGCTGATGATTAGAATCGCAAAGAATTTGTATTATTATAGGTGACAGTGTGGCTAATTGAAAACCTTGCTTATTACAGAATTGGTTAGTTTCCGTTTGGCTCCATCCAGGATCCAAGGGATGCAGAAAATGAATCCACAGCACAGGGTGTTAAAGGGAAGTGGGAGGAAGAGAGGAAGAAACCTCACTGAGGGTGTAAAGACTCACAGTGGGTTTGAGATGTGTCATGCTGGGAAGATGCTCATAGCATAGTTTTAAAGTTGCAGAAGAAATAAGAGATAATGTCCCTTTAAAATAGATTTTATGACATTTTCTAACTACTCTTGGCCGCAACTTCTTTTAGGAACAAGAAAACCTGATGGATTTGTGCTTCATTATGATACGTATCACAGTTTCTAGATAAGAATATGCCAGGAGGCATCTTGGTGGAAAGTTTTAGGAACTCAACAGTGTAGACTTCAAGTATCAGTGTCTAAATTAGAATATTCAGAGAGTTCACATCTTTCAGAGGGGTTTGCCAAAGGCTTCCCAAGCTGTGCGCGGAAGCTCTGCCTATCCTTTGTGCTTTATTGAATCTATTAGAAGACAAACACAGCGCTCACTCATCAGACTTCTTGCTGACAACACCTGTCAGCCTGTCACTCCACTTCATAGAGGGATCCTGTAGGGCGTCACTTGAAATAATTAGACAGCAAATGGGAAGAAACATATCCAAGATAATTATTCTCACAAAGGGAATGATCCAACTGTTTTTTTATCTGAAAATAAATTCAAGCAACTACTCAGGGGTTTAAGATTAGGATGGTTTTGCCATAAATACTGAATTGTGGTTGTAGAAATCATAGTGAATTTTTAAATATTGGTAAGAAGTTTAGAAGTGTTAGGATGGGAACAAGTTTTACGAAAGTAATAATCGTATACAGAAAGTTAAGGAACACTAAAAAATAAGTGTGTCCAAGAACGATGATTTTCTAATAGTTTTTTTAAAAAAACATTTCCTTAGTTTCTTTTCTTTAAATTGGAATCTATTTTATTTATTCAGCAAAAAGAGATTTCAATGTTGATAGGTCATATTTTCATGATTCATAAATAAGAGTAGAATTGCAAAAAGTGAGAATGCTTTTGTAGTTTGTTTGCATTTTTAGCTGCTCTCATTCCAGTCAAATCATTACATGAGAGAAGATTGTCATGCCAAGACATATGTCTTCACATGCATACATGCAATAAACACAAGTATTTTATTTATGATATGATTTCTGTTTAGAAAACTATTGCTTGTTTGCATCATAGATATATGAAAAGACACACAGATTTCTCAATTAAAATTGTGCCAAATATTTGAAAATTTTTAAATTTATCTTTGAAATAAAAAGTTAACTATGGCCACCAAAAGTGAAAATATATGTTCATGAAATAGTCTTGAGACAGACTGCAATGTGGCTTTTGGAATGATTTATCATATTTTACTTTGTGAAACTATTTGCTACTAGCAAAATATTCTTTGAGAAAGGATATTAACATTCAATAAAATTGAGATGAACATATTTCCTGGGGTTTGCCTTAAGTAATTTTTCATATAATAGTAAAGTAATGAACTTTGAAAGCAACAATTATGAAAATAATATCAACCCTTTTTCCATTAGAAGAGCCTTCAATAGTAGACTCTATGATAATGCAACTATTGCCTATTTTTCTGAGCAATGGGCTTGACAGTTCATGCTTAACATTTGATAGGATATTGACATAACACACAGGCTACAGCTGTTTAGCTTCATGTTTTGGCTTTCACAGAACAGAGATCTGAAATATGCTCATTTTTTTTTTCTTTCAACTTACTTCAATGACATTCAGTCAGAATGTCAGGTTATTGGATGAGGATTCAGTGAACATCAGATCACATATCAGCGGATTCATGCTCAAACTGCCATTTAAAACAGTTCAGGGTAAAAAGTAGATCACATAGAAGACGTGAAATAATTGCAGAAAGCATGGAAAGAAAGGATATTGTGCTTGTTTTCATTAACAAGGAAATTTTACGGTATCATATTCTGGGAAACAAAGCTTCGATTTCTTGTGATTCTCATACCTCTAGACACAGTTTCTTTTGTACCCTAAGGGATCTAGTTGGCTTGGTAATAATTTTGCTCCAGGAGGAAACACCAACTTCATTATGATTTTGTGTATACATATATGTGAGTGATGACAGATTCCAGAAGAGACAGAAGCTGACAAAGAAACAAAAATATAGGTTGAAAACTTCCTAAAAGAACTTCAGATAGATGTATATTTGTTAGGGATTAGTAATCAAATATATCTTGGCTAATATAATGGTATTAAATAGAACTTCAGTAATTAAATTTATTTTCTTAAATGTCATGGTTTTTTTTCTGAAGAACTTATATTCAGCAGAGCTGAAATTTATGAAGAGACCATCTGCCAGCTGATTTAAGGAAAACAACCACCTCTTGGCCTTTTAAGAAACATGAACTGAAAGAAAACATAAGCATCTGTCAATGATTTTATCAGCTCTGATCTCATTAAAATTTGAAAATAAGTTTCAGGTTTTTAAATAAAAATCTGCAGGCTATGTGTACTATACTAGTGTTTAGAACCAGAATTTATACACTTCCTCCCAAAAATAACATAAGCTATGACCTCTGGTTAAAGAGTAACCACTCTGGTCATCGTGAGACGAGCCTAATATCTCTCTCTATCAGAAATGTTTTCCAGTGTTTTTAGTTTCAAAAGCTCTCCTCACTGTTTAAAAGAATCAGATAAAATATTGAAAATTTTTGAAATTATTGAAAATATTGAAATTAAAATATTAAATTTCTTTTAAACTACTGAGTTTAAAAGAAAACAACAATAACAACAACAACAACAAACACTCATGAAGGTATTGGCATCTCTATGTTGAATCGAATGCAATTAAGTTCAGCAAAATTTCACGAGCATCTACTTAAAGATGTACTGCACAGGAGATACAGTGAGAGCAGTTTCATGAAACAAACAGGGAAGAAGGGACCTGGCATTTTGGAGGATAGAAGACAGAATCAACCAATGAAATTGTGTCTCTACTCTGAGAAATGTCAAGTCTGTGAATATAAGAAAGTTCAACTAAGAATCATTATGGGGTCTCTCATATATAAAGATGAGTGATAAGAAAGTGCTGATCTATGGGTATAGCAGAATGCCATTAGGAGTCATTGATTGCTGTGTTTCCTTATCAGAACAATAATATTTGGTTTTCCCCTATGTCCATTGCTGATCTAGTCATAGGCTCTTGGACAACAAAGCACAATTCAGCATGGGTTCCATCTCAAGGAGCAGGCCTTAAATACAATCAGATATTGATTGTTTCCATTTAGATCAAAGAGTTTGTAACTGGTTCAGTGCTTACATTTCTGATCTGGTAGCACATAGAGAAACTTCCAATACTGTAAATATTAGTCTATATGGGTGAAGTCTCAAGCAGACACTAGCTAGACTTCTCAGTGTTCAATGACATATGAATGTGTTGTCCTCAGCAACATAACCTCACCAAGAGTTTGAGGAGAGCATCCTTGAGACTTGGCTGGGTTTCAGAGTTTGCATTATTGGCACAGGAATTTTATTTGGAGGTAAAAGATGTGTAGTTGGGGCTTTTCTTCCCACTATTTGTTATATATACCTTATTTATTAACTGGGTTCTTTGCTTCCCTAACGTTTAGGTTTTTAAAAATTATTTATATATTTTAAATATTAGCTCTATATTTTATGTGCATTTGGTAAAACAATATTTTCCCTTTCAGTCACTTGTTGCTCTGCTGCACTCTCTGAATAAAGGTGTCCTTTACCATTAAGAATCTTTGCAGTTAACCAGATCATCAGTTTCCCCATAGCCTGTAGATATAAATTAAAGCAATGCTTTGAAAGTAAAAAAAAAAAAAACAGAATCTTTGAAGTTTCATGGGGTCCCATTTATTAATTGTTCTTACTGCCTTAGCTATAAGTGTCCTACTCAGAAAGTCTTTTACTATGCTAGTGAGTTCAAGACTATTTCTTACTTTCTGTTCTATTACATTTAGGTTATCTGGTCCTAGGTTGAGGTCTTTGAAACATTTCGAGTTTTGTGCAGGTTATAAAATGAATGTATTTAGATGTTTCTACATGCAGCCGTTCAGTTTGACCAAGATCACTGACTCACGCAGCTTTCACCAGATATACTTTCCTTATAGTAGATTAGAGCTAACACAGAAACCCAAACTGTAGAGAGACTTTGGGACTCGCATTGCTGAATGTGATGTCTTTATCAAGCCCTTATCATCAGGGCTCAGAAAGCTATGCAGAAGAGGAGACAGAAAGATTCTAAGAACCATAGGGCATGCATGATACTAAGAAAACAGGGTCGGGAAATACAACAGTGCTGGAGCCCACAGGAAGTCACAAATAATGTAAAAACATAAATAAGGTCTTCACATGGTCAGATCATATAGAGTCTCCAGCCCTGAGAGACAGAAGTGGATACAAGACCCCATCCCCAAGCATCTATCTCTAGCTGGCAAAGGAAAAAAAAAACATTTTCTACAATAGGGCCTCACCGAGTATATAAATTACACGTAAAAATAGACATAAGATCAGTAGTTCTCAACTTGTGGGTCCTGACTCCTTTTGGGATGAAAGCCACCTGCACTGAATTGTCTAAGACCCTTCGAAAACACAGTTGACAACTCTAGCAAAATTAAATCTATGAAGTAGCAATAAAAATAATTTTATGGCTTGGGGTCACCACAACATAAAGAACTGTATTAAAGGGTCAGAGTATAAGGAAGGTTGAGAATTGGTGCCTTAGAAGGTCCCTTAAAAGGAACTAAATGGTATTTTTTTTTAGATTTATTGTCTCCTATTGGTTTATTTGGGGGGGGGTGTTTTAAAAAAAATTTGTGCTTCTAGTCAGTTTTCTGTGTCTCTGTATGTTTCTGGTGCTTTTTTGCATTTTATTTATTTATCATCTATTTTATTCTAGTTTGCTTTTTTATTTATCCTTTTGTTTTCTAAAAAGAGAGAAAGGAAACATGGATTTGGATGTATGGGGGTGTGGTGGGGTGATCTGGGTGGAAATGAGTGAAGTGAAACCATGATCAGAATATACTTTATGAATTATCAATACAAAGTAAAATACCTTGGTAAAATACTTAGGTCTCCTTTAAGAGTGACAGACATTTAAGGAGTTACTGATACCCAGTGACTGCTGAGGAAAGAGCATGAATATTCTTTGTGTATGTGTCTGTTGGTTAGTTGTCTGTGCCCAGAAGATGGTCCAGCAACCCTCTGAGTATGGCCTGCGTTAACATGACTCAAACCAAAAAAATAAGACATGAAGCTGGAAAGAAGATGGGGATGAGGGACCCTGGGAAGACTTGGGCAGAGGTAAAGGTAGACAGATACTATCAACTCACACTGTGAAATGTATGGAATTTCTGAAGAATAAATAAAAGTTTTTTAAAAGAATGTGCTGAAATGTTAGAAAAAAATAAATGAAAATGTATCACATTGTGAAAATTAATATTGAAAATTTCTGTGCACACCCAAATTCTTATTTTTTTTCTGATTTATACAATGCTATTTCTGGTCTCTGGGTTTCTAGGTCTGTCAATTTTCTATCTTTATTCGCTTTACACTGGTCTCTTTCCATTTGTTTATCTCTCACTTATCTGTGTTATTCAACTCATACACCTCCCAGAGGTGCCTGCTTCATGCCTACTCAGAATGGTATCCAATTTCCACCTTCTGTTGCGATGATCTCCTGCCTATATTGGAAAGAGGTAATGCTTCCTTGCCTTTATACCTCATGAATGTACCTAGGTGTGAAAATTATATAGGAAATTCCCACAGGATTTTCTAGAAAACACCTCATAAGTCATTGGATGGGTAGCCTCTTTAATGTGCAACCCCACATTAATCTTCTGAGGTCACAAACGACCTTCTAACACTTGAGCAAAGGCCGAGCCAAATGTCATAATTCTTCACAACTTGCCAGTTCTTCCATTTTAGCTGGTTTTGTTTAAGTTTGCTTCACAGCTTTGGCTTTTACTCTCACAGTCTGAAAGAGGACAACAGATGGGCAGATGATGTTCTTAGTAGAAACGCCCACTTACCTGCAGAGAATCACTTCAGAGGCAAACCCATCAATGTAAAGCTGAGCTCTTCAGTTTTTCAAGTGTATGTTTACCTGGTTTCATCTTTTGTGTTAGAAATACAGAAGGTCAGATGCTTTTTCACTTGTAGTAGGTGAGGTCAGGGTGAAGGATAATTCCAACCAATCAATCCTAGCACTGAAGCATACCATGCTGGATATGCCTTTCATTTTCTCTAGCTTTACTTCATGACCTTGGTCATAGTCAGAAATCCAATGCGTTATATTCCTAGTCTTTTTGAATAGAAATGAATTAATTTAAATCATATGCCCTTCCTATGGACTGGAGACACTGCAACAGAAATGCACTTCAGTGTATGCATGTTTATGTACAAAGATAAAAGAGTAATTTTTTTACTTTTACTAATAGGTAAATCTAGTTGATTAAAGTCCAAATAGAAATGAATTATATTGAATCACATGCCCATTCCTTGCCTTGTAGATTTTTTAACAGAAATGCATTACAATATATCTATGTATAAAGAAAGATCAATAGGTGGGAGGGGGAAAGGAAGAAGAAAGGGAGTCTTATCTTACTCCTCTTTATAGATAAATTTGCTTGACCAAAGTAATTATGCATTATATGCTCAGTCTTCAGTTATTCAAGTGATTGAATACAACCCCAATATCTATCTATCTATCTATCTATCTATCTATCTATCTATCTATCTATCTATCTATCTATCTACATATTTATATTACTATTGAAATTGATTCAGTCAAAGAACATTGTCAGCAAAGAGAGGAAAAAGAAGCCACTGATGGATGTAAAATTGCTTTTATTCATTAACACAAAGGGCTTTAACCAGATTTTGCTTGGATTTCAGTGACCCTATGTGAACTAGAGGTCTGATGCTGGTGCAACTTTCAAACACATAGTTCATATATAGCTTTTTTTTTATTTTGCAGAAGATCAATTGTCTATTATAAGGCAACACATCAATGAATGTGCTTCAGATCATAAATCACAATACACAATACTGTTTTATCTTTAAGAAAAATATAGATTAGACAATATACTGATATTATTTTCTTTGGAAGACTACTGCTGTCCCTCCCAGTTTTCTTTAGCTGCCTTTATGCATGATTGAGTCTCTGGAAACATGCAATTATGTGAACATTATATGGACTGAGCAGGTTATATTTAAGAATGTATATACAAATGCAATAACAATTAGCAAGAAAAAAGAGGCCATATACTTGAATGAAAGCAAGGAGATATATATGGAATGGCTTGGAGGAGGTGAAGGGATGAAGGAATATTTTAGTTTCAATAAATAAAATAAAATAATGAGAGAGAGAGAGAGAGACTATGTACCATCTGATTATATTTGTTTTCAATTTCCAAGTCCCACAAAACCTCCTTATTGTGTAATTTCTAATTCATCTTAATAATAAAGCCCACAGTCAGATATTAAGGGGTGAAAACTTAGAGAGAAAAGAAGCAGAGCAGTCAACCACTATTTCTTACCTCTACAGAATCCTCAGACCAAACAGGGTATCCTATCTCTACAAGTACTCAGACTGAATGCCATGAACTGTCTCCTTCCACTTTATATTTCTTTCTCTGCCCAGCCATATCCTTTTCCTGTCTCCACCTCCTTAGTGTTGGCATGAAAGATGTATGACTCCCAAGTACTGGGAGTGAGCCACCACTGCCTGGACTCTGTTTCTCTTTGAGACTGGATCAATCAAGTGTAGTCCAGGGTAGCCTTGAACTGTCAGAGATCTGTCTGTCTCTGCCTCCTGAGTCCTTGGATTAAAGATGTGTGGCACCACTTCCTGACCTCTTGACTAGTGTGGCTAGCTCCACACTCTGATCTTCAGGCAAGCTTTATTTTTTAAAACACAAGCAAAATATAGCCACACTCACCCCTCAAAAGGAGGAAAGAAACCAAAATGTTGTGCTAATATTCAGGGAAGTTGGGGCTGGTAAGACCTGTGTCTTACATCGAAGCAGAGTGTTTCTCGGTACAACCTCTGCAATCTTGCCGACCATCAGCATTGCTGCTTATTGTGTGAGTTTTTCTGTGAAGCCATGTAGAAACATCTGTTCAGCCCATATAGGGAACCACCACCACCAACAACATCATGACTCAACCAAGTCTAGCTTGGTGAACCAATGGATACCCTATGTTTACATATAGGAGAGAATGTGTTGAGAGGTAGTTTAAAGGAGCGTGGGTAACACCAGGGCGGTTGCATCATCAAATGCCTGCACCAGATTGGTGACAACTCCATAAAAGCTCCATCCCCAGAGTTCCTTGAGTATCTTGTAAGCATCTCAGAGAAAAGGAATATTTCCTCTCCCCACAGTTGTTTATTGTTTGTGTAATCTTGGAGTGGACTCTTGTGAACCTTGTAATTTTCTGGAACTTCTTAAGCCTTATGAATTTCATTTACATCCTGAGTCTTGCTCCCCTCCACGCCCAATCTGGAGGGACTATTCCAAGTCAGTGCTAATAGCAAACATCACTGCTGTAGCCATCCTCTATGTGCATATACTGTGCAATATGAGAGAAAACATCCAGCCCAAGTGGAGAACAGCATCTAATTTGAGCACAATAGGAAACAATTACCACTACACCTACTTACATTCTGTAAATTAAACACAACACAAGAGGAGTGTCAGCGAGCATGGTTTAGGTAAATTCAGTGATAACTTTTAACTGAAATCATATCGTTTTGATTGATCTTTTGTTTTCTTTGGTTTGTTTTAGATTTGTTTATGACTGTTATTGTCGAATCTTGGTTGGAAAATAAGGTTATAGCAGAAATAAAATTTGTATTAACCCTATTTGCTCTACCTATTCAATTAAGAACTTGGACAGCTGGAGAGATTGCTCAGTAAGAGTTACTTACTGAGTAAGTAAGAAAGCAGTTACCATACTTATTGTACAGATCAGAGTTTGGGTCCCCAGAATCCATAGAAAAACTGGAAGGTGTGATGGGTGTTTGTAATCTTATGACCGGGAGGGCATAGATGGGTGATCCACACTGCAAATGGCTTATCTAGTATAGATGGATTAGTGATCTCTGGATTCAGTGAGATATCAAAGCTTCACAAATAAAATGAAGAGAAATTGCGAAAGGTATCTGACATCAGCTTTCATTTTCCACAAACAGGCACACACATACAGTGTCACGCACGAGTAGACCCAAACATACTAAAATACAGATACACACAAAGAAATACCACCACACATGCATATACTCACTGAAAGTCAGCTGCTTGAGTTAGAAATGTGCTTTTGTACTCTCAGCCACAGGGACTGTGGGGACTGAAAGAGAAAGTTGTTGCAAACCTCACATAGAATGATGGACCTACAATACATGCTCAATAAAGGAACCAGTTGTGAAAGCTAACGTTTCCCAATAAACTTTTAAAGGAATGACTACCTGTGTTTTGGGAAGAGGGAATGGCAGTCACAATCCTCAGGAGCCTTCCCAGGCCATTGGGTAACAAGGTCAACAGAATTAGATGGAAGGGCAGGCTCTTTTGAAACTCTAAGAATTCATTTCTTGGTGCACCAAAAATGACAAAAATATAATACCAAGAAATTACTTATTTCTTGTAAGGTGATTTCTTTCTACAATCCCTACAGGACTGTGTCAGAAACTAATGGCTTTCGTTTGAAAGAGTTTCCAGAGTATAACATTTGAAAAGAGAAAATATCAAAGTCTCAGATGATACTTGCAAGAGGAAACATTGTTTAGTTAGTCCTCTGAGTATATTTAGCCTTGGTTTTTTTGTGCATGAACTATCTTTTAATTATATGACACCATCAAAATCAGTAACAAACTAAATTAGACTTTCTTGGGCTTACATTTGATTTCCTTTCCATTTTTTTCTATTGCATCTATTTTGTTATTTTTAACCATATTTGAAGTTATACCATAATGTATCTTTGAATGTATGTTGTGCATTACTTCAACTTGCATATTACTTGATGAACTTTAATGTTATGATTCAGCTTCTAGGGTGTTACTCAATTCTACCTGTGCCTTGGTAATATAAGGAATTGTACTACCAAGGCAATGACGGCACTGTGTGTTAAGTCTTAGCATCGCTGCCTTGCCAGCATGGCAGCTATTATAAACCTCCTGCCATTCTCAGGAGATTGCTCTGGAAGCCTGTCAGGTTAAACGCAGGAAACCATTTTGTCTGCAGCACGGAATTCCTGCAATCGCTGACTATGCACCGGCAGCACAGTGTGTGCTGGCATTGGGCTTCCCTCCTGGGTACACTGTTTTGAGTATTGCTGCCATTTAAAGTCTTGAAATAGAATGGATTGGGTCCAACTGGCATGATTGGTACAGGCAGGACAAGTTTATTAGAGAGACTGGGGTTTGCCCTTGGTCCTGAAAGAACTATTACTTAAGTCTTAAACAATCTCTGTTTTTGTGAGAAAGTATGAGGTCACAGTATCGTTTTCTGCTGGTAGCACTGCAGTGGCCATATATAGAACGTGGTATGCTGAATGTGTGATTTAAGCTTCCTCTGCAAAGCTTATGCTTTCTGGCAAGAGAGAACACAGCCAAATGTGGATTTTATTGTCATGTTCATACTTCAGCAATTTAATATTCCGAGTTTATGTGGAGTTGCTACAGCTCTGCAGTATGAACACTGCCATTTGCCAATAATGTTTAAAAATAAAATCTACGTGAGATGCTTTCTTTCGGCACAAGATGGCACAATTTAACTTCAGAATTCCAATCTAATCACAACAAACTTTCTCATTGGAAATGGAAAACAGTCAGCCCCTCAATCTCGTACAGCACAAGTCAGACCTCAAAACAGAAAAGGAAAGCTGAGAGAAAATTTTCAGCAAAGACAAAACATGAGTTATGGTTAAGGAGGGGCGGGGAATGTGGGGGGGCAACCTTTTGTTTAATAAATTTGAAAATGAAAAGGGTAAGTCAATGTTGCCTTCCACATAAGTAAAGAACACCTCTAGAAATATTTCTTTTGATTTCAAAACTCTTGTCACTTTTAGGAATATCCCTTTCTTGACTCATGTGAGCATGAATTATCATAAATCCAAAACTTCTATTGTAATATGGGTGGTAGTGGTTACTGGATCAGCTAGGTACTACCACCTATATTGTTTCTATTCTGTGTGTGTGTGTGTGTGTGTGTGTGTGTGTGTGTGTGTGTGCGTTTGCCTCTCACAATTAGAATTCAGATCTCTGGCCAACTCCCTGAGGAGTCAGCGTCTGTCATTTACATGCGCTGGAGGGTTTCTGTATCCATGCACCCTGTTACAGTGTACCCGCTGTGTCTGGTGCTGCTGAGATGCAGTCATGGAAAGCAACAACAAGTGCTTTTCTTTTTGATTTTGGGTTTGAAGATGCACGAGCTTGTCTGACGCCCTCTCTGCATCACACTTTCATACTGAGCTGAGAGCATTGTTAGCACCGAACCTTTCTCGTTCTTCATTTTGCTGAATGATTTCAGTATAATTTAGAGGCATGAAATTTTATACTTTTAGTACAGTTTCTTTTATACAAAATGTAACTGCCTAGTAATTTCAACTTGTGTAAAATGTATGCTCATTTACCTCATTGTTTATATGGAACACATAATAATGAAATTAATGCAAAAATCAAAATTAGTATAGGACGTGTAATAATCACAGCAAAGGACTATCAATTATTCATATGCCATAGAAACGTTCACAGTATCCCCAGACATATCCTCTCCTTCTTAGAAGTTCTAGCAGAGTTACTTAATTAATGGAAATGTTATTTCTGCTTTTCTCATTTGCAAGACAGCTATAATGGTGTCTGCGTTACCTACTTCATAGGTGTCTTCTCTCTCTCTCTCTTTTAGATTTCACACCTACTGTTATTAGCCCTTAATTGCAGAAATTAAACTCACTTTTGCTAATGTAAGTGGGAGGAGAATTGGGTAATGATATTCGATACGGTACAGATTTCGTAATGGCTGGTGAAGCCGGAATTGTTTGCTACTCCGTGAGCACTGTCAGCAGCAGCAGCAGTTACCATAAACCACAGGAAGATACTGCCCACAGCTGCGGGTTTGTGTTGTCTCTGATCACTCAGGGATGTTAAGACAGTACTAACCTGAAGACGCAGGCATCTTTACCATCCTGACTACCAGAATAGAATTGTCCAACAAAATTATTCTCTCACATGACTCTATTAAATATATGCATGTCGAGAAATCTCCTAAGTTTGCACTTAGGAGAGGGAATTACAGCATCTCATCAATGCCAATCTAAACTTTGGAGAACTGAGTGTCCAATGAGCAACCTGTAACATTGTGTAGAAATGGTTAAAAAATTTGAGACAGATATGGATTGTAGGCAGTTTTCCTAGTTTGCTTTCTGCTGCTCTGACAAACAGCATGGCCAAAGGGTTTATTGAATTTCAGATGACAATTCATCACTGAGTGAAGTCATGGCGGGAACTCTTGGTAGGAAAGGGAGGCAGGAAGTGAAGCCTAGAGCAGGGGAGAAAGTTGCTTCCTGGCTTCCTTTCTTTCCTCTGTAACCAGGAGCACCTGGTCAGGGTGGAACCAGTCTACTGTGCTGTCCCTTTCCACATTAATCCAGAGACTGCCTGATAGACACACCCAGGGGCCAATCTGATAGAGTCAGTTCCTCAATTGTCACTCTAGTTTGTGTAAAGTTGACAAAAAAAAAAAAGAAAAGAAAAGAAAACTCAACTAGCCCGTCAGCTATGGAAGGTTTTAATGGTTCTGTTATTTCAGAACTGAATTCAGAAATTTACAGAGTCTTAAATATAGTCTTGTTTGGCCTAGAGGTCATTACATAGAGCAAGCAGGCCTTGAAGTTGGGATGAGTTTACTTTTTGTATCACTGCATACAGCTTGAGACCCTTAAATATAAAAGATATTTATTTTTATCTTGTTTCGTTTCATTTTGCTTTATTTTGTGTGTATGAGTATTTCGCCCGTGAGTGTAACTGTGTACAGTGTACAAGCCTGGTGCCCACTGAGGTAACAAGATGGTATCAGAAATTCTGGACTCTAGTCTTGAGCAGTTGTGAACTGGCAAGTGTGTGCTGGGAATCGAAAGCTGTTCTCTGTAAGATCGAGTGCTCTTAACTTCCCTGTCATCTTTGCAGACCCAATATCTACATTTTATGAACATCAGCACAGCTGTAAAACAGCTAATATGTTCTAGATAATTTAATGCTTCAAATATCTGCATTATTAAAAGCATTTGGGAAATCTCAGTAATAAGCATGCTTATTTCTATGTATTAGAAACATTAATTTTAGTATCTGAAACTGTTTCATTTTAGAAAAGATATGTTTATTATGTATCCCAAAGGTCTGAAGACATCTTGGCACTGAGACAAAAATCAGTTGGCTTAATGTAGTAATACTAATAAAACCAAGTTTCTATCCAGAGCTGTGGCTCTGATATTCAGAAGGATGTTTTATTTTTAACAAATAATCATTTTATCTAAGATCAATGTTATCTTTTAATAAAAGTATTGATTTATTACCCAGTGATGTGGGAGTCCCCTCTGTATGCTGTGAATACCATTGGTTAGTAAAAAAAAACTACTTTTGGCCTATTGCAGTGCAGAATAGGGCAAGGCAGGAATTCTAAGCAGATAGAGAAGGAGTGAGTAGACGGAGTCAGGGAGAAACCATGAAGTCTCCACAGGAACTTTGCCCCATAAGCCACAACTGCATGGTAAGACCTAGATTAATAGAAATGGGTTAATTTATGAAAATAAAAATTAGCTAGAAATATGCTTAAGCTATTGGCATAACAGTATTGCAAATAATATATCTTCTCTGTGATCATTTCTGGTCTGGGCAGCCCGGAATGAATGAGCAGCCTCTGCCAACAATTCAGAATTTCCAAGACATCAGAATTTCATGCAGAGGAAAATAATCTGTAGTCTTAAGTCCCACAAACTTTGCTGAGTGGTGTTACTGATTTTAGTTGATCAAAATATGTCTTAAACTGAAAGATCATGTACGTTCTTTTCACCCTTGTGCCTAGCTCCCTCAAGTCTTCTAATTCCTTCTTGCTTTCTGAAGTTTTCTGTTTCATAGTGTTACTACCCAGTCTTTACTGCATGTGAATCTTTACTTTGTTTCCCATGGGTGGTGTCTATGAATACTGTAAAAAAAAATAGTATGGGAAGTATGGGATCAATCATTGTGTTTTCCTTTAAGGTTAAAAAATCCCATGGAGTGGATGTTGAAAGTTCTTGTAGATCTGTCTACATGATTAGTAATTAAATGTTGCAATCTTTATTATGAACCTAAAGAGAAACATTTGTAAAAGGAAACATTTAAATGAATGAAGTTGGATTAATTACATAGTAGCTAAAAACAGACATAACTCACAGATTAGAACGAGAATCTCAGAGATACCAGAAGTTTCTTTTTCTTATCTTTATTTCAATTATTTTTGAATGTAAACAATAGCAATATGGCAGAGATAAAATAATTAGAAGATTTGACTTCTTATCAGTCCAAAAAATCATCTGAAGAAGAAAAGGTCATTTTCGCTTTGATGAGCAGCATATTAACGATATATGTGAATATTATGCTTAAAGTTTTTTGGTTATTTTGTAGAAAGTTATTGGCAAACACCAGCAGGCTAGGACATCAGAAGTTCCAGACTTGGATCAGATGTTCATCTTTGTACTATGGAAAAGATATTATTATGAATTGCTAACCACAGAAGGACCACCAAAATGGAAGATATGATACCCAAAGAAGGAGCTACTGCTTAGAAGGAGAGCAGATCAGGAGACAAATGTACAGAATAGCCCAGCACTCTGCCCTGTGAGACATCTATCACCTCATCAATTTTGCCAACAGGATTCTGTGTCTCCAGTGGATCTCACATTTCACCAGCCTTGAATAGCAAATATAATAGCAAGTACACAGAATCCAAGGCTTTCAAGAGACTGTTAACTGAGCAAACATGCAAATTGTTTTTTATATTTGTTTGGGGAAACATTTTCAAAGGACAGACAAATGCCACATAGCTGATAGTGATCCACTCCCCTGTCTATGAAATGAGGGTTACTAGTGAGGAGAGCTGTTTCTATACTGCTAGGGGCCATGGATTTTTTGTTTTTTGTTTTTTCTTTTTTTATACCTAATGTTGTATAACTCTCAGGTCAATTAAAAAACGAGAATTTTAGCATTGCTTTTCCCACAGACAAACACGAGATGATCTCAGGGCCTTCTCTTTATGCTTCTAGACTAGAAATTGTTTGTTTGTTGTTTATCATTTCATTATGCAGTTCACGTTGGGTTTGAACATCTGAAATACTTTGATTTTAATTCCCAGTGATTACTGGGATATATCACTATCCCGAGCTCCAGGTCAGGATTTTAATAGCAATACTCGAAAAATAAAAACATAAAAAGGGGAAAATGAAGGTTTTAGAACAATTTTTGATATGTGGCTACTTCATGTTCTTCAACTATTTTAAACAGTCCAAATGAAGCCCTGCATACTGAAGTGCAGGGTAAAGTAGAAAGGAGATTAAAGCATGGTGCCCCTCCCTTATGTGTAGTAGTCTGTGATTGCTCATGAAGAAATTTTCTTAGGCTTAGTGCTTTTCAGTGCAGAAATGACTAGTTAATGGAAAACATCATTATTCTTCAAAACATTTATTAGGTGCCACATATAAGTAAATATTTTAGTGTCCTAATAACTTTCCCTTTATAAATTAACTATAGAATATAGAGATCAGGCTAATGAATACACACTTACTAGAAAGACAGTCATTCTCCTTGATCCCCTACTCCAAGCGTTCTTGCTATGACATACTCAAGTCTCCGACTTAGAATTGCAGAATACCTTGTGTGTTCCATTCACATCCTTCTTATTCCTGTCTCTTTAAGACTATGAACTAGAATAGAGGAGGTGTGATGTGTCAGATTCATAGACATCCTCTTGATTCAGCTCTACGAAATTGCCATTATTTGAACATTTATGAAACAGAAAACCAGCAATTTCATGTAGCTCAACTCCATGTGGAGTTTTGGATTGACACAAAACATGTGTAAATATTTATAAAGTGTACTTCCATGTCTTCATCCATGTACATGATGGTAATTTTTTGGGTTTTATATAATAAGTTAGCATTTTTTTAGTAAGGAAATATTTTTAATATATTGCTAAGTTCACTAAATCTCAATGAACTAAAAGAAAATATCAAAGAACTTACTTAATAGGGGTACTTCTATTGAACCTGTGTTAGTGTGCAAATTGCAGATGTGTTTAGGTGTGCCTCACAGCAGGAGTCATTCTCCTGACTCACCCATATCTTCTCTCTCTCTCTCTCTCTCTCTCTCTCTCTCTCTCTCTCTCTCTCCATCTTTTAACAACATTTTTCATTTCCCTCTTTTTGCCAAAACTCCAAGCCCTCACTCTCCTTCAAATTCATAGTCCCTTTTCTCATTGTTATTGCCTACGCACATACCCATCTCTCTCTGTCTCTGTCTCTCTGTCTCTCCCTCTATCTCTATCTATGTATATACCCAGATATCATGTGCTCAGTCTGTTTAACATTACTTATATGTACATTTTCAGGGTTGACAATTTAGCAAGTCTCATGGGCATGTCTGTCCCAATGTGATACGAACAAAAATAGCACCAGTAAGTGTTCCAAAATGAATTGGAATAATTCTAGAAGGCCTCATCGCTACATAAAGAACCATGGGCAACTGAGGAGACTTGGGGGAGCATCCAGAGGAATAGGACAGCAAATGGTTGTCTGCCTCCACCACTTTGTTTGAGACAATATCTTTTACTAGCTGCAAACTTGCCAAGGAGACTATGCTGGCTTGCCAATAAACCACAGAGATATGCCTCTTTACCCATTCCTAGAACTGCAGAACATCACCCCTGGCATTTTTTTTTCCATGTGGGTTCTGTAATCAAACTCTGGTGTTTATGTTTTCAAGGGCAAGTACCTAATTTACTGTGCCATTATCCAAGGTCCCTTATTAAATTTCTTTCAGGATGCATTTCATCCTGATAGTTAGGATGGTTATTCCCACAATTTTCAAAAATTCAATAGTGGAGATGGAAGAAGCTGTCTTTCTCTTCGCTGCAGGTATAAACTTATAGCTTGCATATGCTCATATTCCTTCTATTTGGTTGTTCTTATATTTCCTCCTTGTTGTCCACATCTCCTTTGTTTAGGGTCGCTAGGTTTCAGAGGCCATGCTTATTTGGAGTGGTGTTGGTAGTGAAGATGCTCCATGGTTATACTGTTAGTGATAGTGGCTGCTCAACTTGGTGAATAAACTAATGTGCACATAATTTAGATGGTTGATTTTAAGTGATATGAAGTAGTTTCCTTACTAATAAACTTGTTTATATTAATATTACTGTCAGAGGGTATTAAATAATATTCTCTGGTTTTCTTATTGATAGATTAAAGTATTTTTCCAGTCACAAGCATTTCATGGAGAAGATCGACGATGAAAGCTTTGTGACAACTGCACCTTATTTTTGAATTGTATTTTATATTCTACATAGATAATCTCTGCATTATTAACTTTTCTCCCCGTAGTAACTTTCTGTTCATTAGGCAATTAAAAGCAAAACAAAACTAAGACAGAATAGTCTTGTTTATTAGTATAAAAGTTTGTCCAAAGACGTGATAAGGAACTTGATATTGAGAAAGTTCCTAGTGTGAGCACTGTTCTCCAGCTCTGCGCAGTCTCTCAGCTGCTTTGAATGTAACCATAGTTATTCCAGGTATGTAGAAATAGTTGGCTGTCTAGGTTCCTGAGAGGGACTGCATATCTGCTACTCCTTACAGATTTTAATGTGAAATATAACTAAAAGCAAGTGCCCTAAAATAAAATCATCTGATATTATTTTACATACTTTTTGGGCAAGATTAGCTGAGACTTTCTGTGTTGTGCAAAAGGAAAAAATATTTGTATTTAGCTAATTTCTGGGCTCAGGTAGAAGGATTATGTTGGTTTTAATCAATTTCTGATATATATGTATGTATTATGTTCAGGAATAGAAGAAAGATTACTCTCAAGAGCTCCTGACATTTTCTTTTTTAATATTAACCATACATTTATGTTCCTTTTTAAATTCTTTCAGTTTTGAGATCATAATATAATTATATTATTTCTCCCTTTCTTTCCCTCTCTCAAACCTTCTCCCATAATCTCTCACATGCTCTCTTTCAAAGTCATGGCCTCCTTTCCATTAATTATTGGGGCCTACATATGTATATACCTAGATAGTGTTCAATTTGTGTAAAGTTACTAATGTGTATACCTTCAGTGTTGATGATTTGTACAGTAATATTTCATTTCTATTTTTAAAAATACAGTTTGCCTGAAGACCAGAAAGCAAAACAGCAACACTACTCGGTCATGCAGGCCAGGCCGTGGTGGCACAGCACACACCTTTATTCCTTGCAGCCACACTACAGAGGTCTTGTGGTGGTGGTGCATGAAATAATGCCAGCACTAGAGAGAAATGTCGGACGGGATGAGACAGGAACTCACTCTCTTTCGGTCTGAAGATTTCACAGAGGGAAGAGCTCTCTAGGGGCTTGGATGCTTTGCTTTTCTAATCTTCTGGTTGAAACCCAATATCTTTTTTTCTGGGTTTTTATTAATTGTTTGCACATTTGGTATTAGATAGTTAGTTAATGTTGCCTCCACAGGAAGACCATTTCACCTACTCTTAGCATTCCTTAGTTGCTTGTAAGAAGCAGAGAAGTAAGGAGATTGATGGAAAATTGTGCAACCTACGAAAGTCAGAAGAGTCTCTAATAAGATCTCACCTACTTGACTACCTAAACATGTACAGAATAAGGACAACAGACATGTTGACATGCATGGGGCAAGCCCAGATGGTCTTAATTTTATGCAAATAAATACGGTCACCTGGCATATTGCCTATTGTTGAAGGCTTATGCCAAGACCTTCATGGATCTATTTTTGCTATTTTATCATTCTAAGTTGACACCAGTCAGCCTCAAATTAAGCTGAAAAGACTAACACCATGTCTCTATGCAAAGTGTCAGAGGCCATTTTCATATTAAATGTACTAGCTTTAGCATATGACTTTGTGGCTTTGGCTGACCTTGCTGTGGAATCGTGACCTGTTCTTGTTCTTTAGACATCTGGCAGAAGCATGAGACTTGAGAGATTAAGACTTTTCTTTAATGTACTGAAAAGTATCTGGCCGAGAAGACATAAACCTGCCGGGGAATCTCTGTGGGGGACTGTTATCATTCTGATCATTCATTGCTACCCTTTCTTAGGTATTGCAATGTATGCCAGGCAATCATGAAAACCCATCACTGAAAGTTTATTGTTAATAATACACTGAAATTTTTGTTTCTTTGTAGATAAAAATGGAAGTTTTATCAACATCAGCTAAAAGATTGTACAAATAAATGATACTTGCCAAGTAATTGACCTCTTTGAAGGCTTAGAATAAATGAATTAAAAAATTTGAAACATTATTTTCAATTATGCTTATGTGTGTATGGGGTACTGCTGTGTAAGAGGCACACCCCTTTGGAGGGTAGACCTGGTGGATTACCCTGGAGTTGGAGTTACAGGCAGCTGTGATCTTCCTGACTGAGGTTCTTTGAACAGTTGGGTCTTCTGAAAAAACCCTACATGTACTTAACCCTGAGTCATGTTTCCCACTCCATGCAGTAAGCAAATTTTAAACAAGTAAGAGCAATGGTGTTTGGGGACTTGGAATCTATAAAGCTGAAAATGCCAAACTGATTTAAAAAAAAATGGAGCAGGGCAAGTTTTATTCTGTCTGAAGTAGGAACTGGTACAGGAAAACATAGCATTTGAAAGGAAAGTACACTGTGTCTTTGTTTATAACTAGGGCATTTTCTGATTGTATTGTGAGCTGGAAATTCCTACGTTTGAACATTTCAATGTTCTCACTTTCATATTTGATAAGAAGAGATCTATCGTCCAATTCTGCCTCCTTTTTATGTTTCTTGAAAGCTGTTGCAGACTTTTCTGAACATTGTTGGTGTATATGGTCTTTGACCACATCCTGAATTTCATTAAAATATTTTCCAGTACAGTTTGTTGCTTGGAGTTCTTAGTATGTAGAAAATATGTAGTATGTGCCAGAACTTCAGAGATTAAAGTGAACTGAATACTGAGAATTCCTGAAAGTCATGTACAACATTATGTCTTGTATCCTTATCAATTTTTGTATGTTTTCCATTTAGAACAGAATTAGACATTAATAGCTCTTTTGACCTTTCTCAGGAAGTTTCCTATTTATTAGTTTGGACAAAACTCATGGCTATTACCTGGGACTGTGAAGTTCAAATTTGCCTAAGGTGCCAGAAGCCCTGTCACATAGTGTCTGATGGCTTTAAAAATAAACACTGTCATGTCTGAACAAGGGGAAGAAATAGCTACCCCTGCTGAGCTACAGCTCCTTCTCTGTTTGGTGTCCAGAAGCTCTGCCTGGGGTTGGAACACTGAATGCTTCCCTGAGATGTCTAAATGCATCCCTTGCTGGGAAGCAGGATGAAAACTAGAGGCTTCTCGTGGTCTGAATTTCCTGGCAATATTATTAACTTTTTCAACTTTTTCTCCCAAAGGCCACCATCCAGAGTAAACAAAGAAACAAAGCAGTTCTTTTGGCATGCATCATGGTGTGAACTTTAGTTCCCCCTTTCACTTTGAGTCTTAAAGAATCTAGGGCAGAATGGTGCTTTGTGAAAGGTTTCCCTTGATGTTCCCTCCGAGCTTTATCTACCGAGATTCTGTCGACAGATCCTACTTCATGCTTTGTGCCCGGGTCCTAACAGTATTCTTATCTCCTCGGTGTTCAAACCTCTTGGAGGCCACAGAGTTATTATTTCATATTAACTCTTGGATTTGGCTTTCTGGAAGGCAGGGATGTTTTCTAAAGTCATGCACTGTATTTTGAAATAAGGTATCCGATCTAAAATACGGATACTTTCAAAAGCAACTTGACTACTCACTATAAGAAACAGATATATTATGAGAAAATTAAAAGTGTTAACAACATCTAACTTCAAATATACTCACATAACAGAGAAATAGAGTGATGCATATTTGATGGTATGAAAGTTAAGGCAGAAAATGAAATTAAATAGTAATTAAATACTTGAGGGCTCTACTTGGAAAGTCTAGTCATATATATATATGTGTGTGTGTGTACATATATGTGTGTATATGTACATATATATGTATAATGGACACCTTATCCAAAATATTAATGTTTGTAACTAATTTCAAATCTTGAGACTATCAATATTTACTTTAATAATACTATACCTGCTTACAAAATATTGGGAGTATAGAGAAATAAAGAAGTGGAGAAAGTACAAGGCCCTCCCCTGGTGTGGGAGGATTTTCTGTATTCTGTCAATCATATTTTAATAAAACGCTGATTGGCCAGGCAGGAAGTATAGGCGGGAAAACCAGACAGAAAGTAGAGGTGATGCAATGAGAACAGGAGAATTCTGGGAAGCAGGAAGGTTCCTCTGCCACTCCTGCACAGACCACCGAAGAGGCAGCATGTAACTTGCCCAGCTGAGAAAGGTATGGAGCTGTATGGCTAACATAGATTAGAATAATGGGTTAAGATAAATCATAAGAACTAATAAGTAGCCTGACCTAATGGGCCAATCAGTTTATAATCTTATGAAGTCCTGTGTGTGATTTTTCTTTGGGCCTTGCCAGCTGTGGGGTACTGGGTGGGACAGATACCCCAACAAGCCGGCCCCCTCAAGTTACATATGGCACCCAACGTGGGACTTGAAACCATGACCCTGAGATTAAGAGTCTTATGCTCTACCGACTGAGCTAGATGGGCAGGCAGTATAGGCGGGAAAGCCAGACAGGAAGTAGAGGTGGAGCAAAGAGACTGGGAGTATTTTGGAAAGCAGGAAGCTCCCTCCGCAGTTCTGCCCAGACCACCAGAGAGGAAAGATGTAAGCTGCCCCACTGGAAAAGGTACTGAGCCATGTGCTAATGTAGATAAAGATAATGGGGTAACATAAGTTATAAGAACAAGCTGGCCCTCATGCTACACCAGTACACGCGGTAGAAACAAGTCCCAGTGCCTTTATCAATGGCTTCTCAGTCAGCCCCCATTGTCAGCCACACTCAGAGAGTCTGGTTTGATCACATGCTCATGCAGACCCAGTCCAACTGGATTTGGTGAGATCGCATGAGAACAGGCACAGTGTCTCAGTGGGTGGACCAACCCCTCGCGGTCCTAACTTCGTTTCTCTTCTTTTCCCTCCTTCTGTTCTTCAACTGGACTCCTAAGGAGGGACGCGGAGGGAGGAGGGGGAATGGGAGAGCGGGAGGGGAATGGGGGGAGGAAAGGAAGTGTAAATTTTTGAATGGAAAAATAAAAATAAAAAAGTAAAAACTACATGGAGAAAGCCAGCTTGAGCGAGTCAAGCACTGCCGGGCAGAAGCAACTGTTTCCCCTCTGAGTCTGCTCTGCCTGTTCTCTTGACCTTCTTGCATCTATTTTCGCCAAGTGTGAAAGAGTGTCTCAGAAGTCCAGTTCAATTCCAGGTAGGTGCCAACATAAAATAAACACATAATTAAGAAAATAATTCATAAGTGTGACCTTGCAATCTCTGGAAAATAGCAAGGTCCTCTATCAGATTCATTTACTATTCTTTATGGAGGAAGCCAATTTAGCATAAAGCCAGAGGAATGGGAGATGGGGTTGTTCCCACATGTAGACTTTGAACACAGCAACAGCCTGTATCTGAATTTTAGAAGTAAGAAGATTTGAAAACCTTGTAGATATTCAAAAGTCACATGAATAAGAAAATCTAATATTCTTTTATTGATTTTTAAATTGCATCTATATTTTTACTATTTTAGCTACTGTGCTAACTCAGCATTAGGAGGGGGAAAAAGCGGAAAGCAGTAAAATCACAGAAATAGTTCCTGCTGCTACCTCATGGGACTCATAAGCACTGGAAATATACAGAAAGAGATTACCACTTTAATATCAGGTATGATCCATGTAGTAAGGCGTATGATATTGTGAAAGGGATAAGCTCATGTTTCTACAGATCCAAGGCAAGAGGAAAGGGATGACACACTGGAGGTTACTGTTCTGGCTGAGATATACCACGGATCCATTGCCTGTCAGTAGTTGCTTCCAAGTCATCGAGCACAAAATGCTACACCTGCAAAATGCTTGTGCTACTGAGACATACTTTCTAGATGCTTGACAGGTGGTCCTCCAGTCACTTCGTATGTGCTGGAAAGATTCAGGAGATATTTGCATTATTGATTGCATCAACAAAGGCAATTGAAGGTCTCAAGATGGCCATTTTATGAAGGCAGACATAAAGAATGCAATTGTGGTGGAGGGTGAGACTCTACCACTTCCTTTTTAACTAGTCAGCAATACTCTCATCTTTTCAGCTTCTTCTTTTTTGTCATTATGAGTGGGAAATGGTTTCTAGCCATTCTGTGCATTTGGAAAATATTCAAGCTCTATTACTAAAGATACCACAGTGACATTATGATGTTTTATTAAAAGTTAATTTCTAGTACAGTTTAAGGTCAGCCTAGCCATTAAACTGTTTAAACAGCCATCACCTTACTATTAAATTAATCTGACATGCTGCTTGGAATAGCATACTGCCTAGGTACATGACCTATACCGTTGTTTAAATTGGAGAAGTAATAGGGTTGATGGTTTCTGTAATATCACTAGCATGTAGGCTAAGTTTTGAACAAAATGGTTTCAAAATATACATTTCTCCCCTGATAGTTCACATTTTAAAGATGGTTCGTAGAAGCTGTGCTTTTATCCTTTGCTTTGGTGTGTGAGATCAGTTTTCAACTGGACTGGAAATAGGAAATTGTCAGGGCTAAATCTTTTCTTTACCACCCATTGTTCTGCATACTACAAAATTCTCAAATTGTTCCGTTGTCTCCAGGAGCAGAATCCACTTCAGACTTGTCACCCAATCTTCTTCTGATTTTTGAGCTGAAAATCTTCTGGAGCCTGGACATTGGTCTTGATGTTTTCCCAAGCATTCCTACAGCCCCAAGGCTTAGGAATAATGTGCGTAGGCAAGTTTCCTTAAACTGATGCCCTCTGACTTTAAAGGTCTTAT
Source organism: Myodes glareolus (assembly GCF_982192425.1). Classification (NCBI taxonomy): domain Eukaryota; kingdom Metazoa; phylum Chordata; class Mammalia; order Rodentia; family Cricetidae; genus Myodes; species Myodes glareolus. Next base: position 17,047,469 of record NC_142045.1, on the reverse strand, counting down.
TACTTTTGTTATACAACTGTGGTGTACATCAGATACAGTCACCTCTAACTGAACCAGATCAATCAGCATAGTTAGACATCGAAATCATGGAAATCATCTGAAATAAGTCATTTGATTTGAACTAAGGACATATGTTTAAATTATATTTCTTGAGGTGAAATTACATATGTATGTATGCATGTATGTATGGAGGTATGTGTGTATGTATGTATGTATCTATCTATCTGGAAAATGATATTACAATTAGCAAGAACGATTCTGTTTTAATTATACAGTCTGGTTTCCTAGTTGATCAATCCTGCATGTAGTCCCAGAACTATGCGGCAGTTGCATAAATTTGCTCCACCTTATCAGTGCTGCTCTGCACATGTAAACTTAATTTTCTAGGAGACATCAGTTAAATATGTAACCCACATGAAACCCAATTTCTTCATCAGTCTTAGGAAGACACTGAGCTATCAGGTATCTAGATTCTAATCCTGTGGTGAATGGCAGCTTTTCAGTTAATAATGAAATTCCTCAGGATTTTTATCCTAAACACTGGGTGTGCTGACATTTATTTGAATAAAATTATCACAACCTCATTTACATGTTTGAATAGACTATATGATTTTGATATAATATAATACTAATTATTTCTTAAGGATATAATTTACAATAAATTATAAACTAGAGAACTTGGTAAACTGCATCAGTTCATCAATTAAGTGACTATTTTAGTCTTTCAAATAAAAAAACAGTTTTACAATTTAAATAATCAGCATGCTGATATAAAACAAATTTAATCATATGAGTGATGGAAATCATGATGGAGTCCATTTATTCACCATGTACTCCAGAGGCTGAAGAGTTAATACGTTAGAGAGCTAAATGAAAATTAAAGTAGTCCAAACATGTCATTGTTTATCAAACTGTATTTAAAAACTTACTTGAACCCCAAACTTAAAGATACGTATTTTCCTCTAAAATGTGAACAAACATTAGAACTTACTGTTTGGAATAGCTTGGATTCATAGGGCTTATCTAGTCATATACCTGGAGGAAAATTATCTGTGCCATATTGTAGAGGAAGCCTTCCTCATTGAGGTCGCTTAGTAAAGCAAAATGGAAGGATACAATCAAAGCAGAGAAAGAATTGAGGTCATTGCAGATACCGATTCCATAGCTATGAGAATACAGTGACTTTTCTTCTCACTGAGTTCAGAAGCTGTAGGAATGACCTGCTTGGTCCCAAATTCAAAGTGCTTTTCTCACACAGAATCTTATTCTGGCATCATTACTGCACAGGTCTTCTTCACAGGCACAAGAGAACCACCACTGACCCCCATCTCCAAGTCAGACTGTACTTTGCACTAGGCATTGATAAAGCCTTAACAAAAAGAATCTCACTATTCAGCACAAGAATCTGAGTCTGATTTTACGTCATGAGAATAGCTATGAAAAGGAAGGTATTGGTTGCTTTTCTCTGTGACAAGTATCTGGTAAAAGCAAGTTAAAAGAGGAGAGAATGACTTGGGCTTAAAGTTCAGAAGGTACCATACCACATGGGTCAAGGTGTTACGACAGGACTGTCTCCAGTCTATTGAAGCAGAAATGTATGGATTAAGGTGACATAAAGTATCACAGAAGGAAGAATAGAGGAACCACACAGCAAAATTCTTCTACAACCAATTAGACTTCACCCCAAACAATACCACTTTCATGTCCAAAAACATGAGTTAAAAAAAGCATTGCATGTTTAAATTCTAAGAGACAATAGACAATGTTTAATTTTATCTGAGTCATATTTCTATAAAAACTAACAAAATACATTTTGCATAAATTTACAGGGGGAATCTTGAATATGAGATTAATACTTTTTTTTTCTGATAGGCATCACTGACTCTGTAAAGTGGTCCCCTTCTGAGCCCCCTAACACCTTTCAAAGTCCCTGTGGAGATGTCTGTGTCTTTTAGCACTTCTACCGTGGCTCCCACAAACAGGTTGTTTGGAAAGCATGTGATCTCCAGCTAGGGCCGGGAACAGATCAGCAAGAGGTAAAAACTGCCTGATAGAGCCTCGACACTTAATAGCTTAGTTGTGCAGTCTACTGAGAACGGCAGATAACAAGTTCTGTCAGACATGTTGGGAAGGAATAGCAGTTGCTTGAGGCCAAACCTACACTACTCAGGGAGGCCAGAACTATGCTTCAGTAGGTTAGTAGGTCCTCTTCACCAAGCTGATGTTGAGAACACACTGGGAGGCCTATTACAGGCTGAAACAATGGGGTGTTTGTTTGTTAATGTCTTAGCTGCTCACATAATTATTTTATACAGAACAGTCAAGATAAAATGAAATTGAAGTTTTTTCTCAATGGACACTGCTGTGGTAATTCTTGTTTCAGAGATATCCATATGAAGTAATTTTTAAAATGCATTCATTTTGATATATATATATACACATATATACATATATATATTTAATAAGTGGATTTTGATCTGTATTAAGCAAATAATTGAAGTGATTGACATTGGTTAATATGCAATGCTGTGATATCTTGCTATCACAATTCAGGAAGTGTGTAGTTTTCTTCTGTGACTGGCTATGGTCATTTCTGTAGCTGTGATAAGGGAGTCTGTTTGCCTTAATCCCAGGTCACAGACTACCATGGAGGGCAATGAAGTCAGGAACTTGAAGGCATTCCTCCCTGCTATTACACAAGGCATGGCAGCATCACAACCAGGAAGAAAGTCACTTTGCAGTCTGAGAAGAATGACAGGAACCATAGAGGATGCTCTGCTTCCTGTCTGGCAGGAGGGTTCATGATAAAGTAGCTTTCTCTACAGTTCCTAAGAAAGATGCTTCCCTGGATCAGATAGCAACCAAAGCACTTTCCCCCAGGGTTGTCCTTAGGCTAATTGGATCCAGGCAATTCTTCTATTGAGATGCTCTTCACAGATAATTCTCCATTCCCTCAAGTTAAAGCCAGTATGGCTATTACTAAGAGAAATAAAAATAGGCTCAAAGAAAAAAATACATCCCATTTACTATTTTGTCTGGCTTTAGTCCAAACAAAATTTTAGTCTGATAAAGATCTTAAGTTGTAACAATTTAAACATCATAAAGGATACTTCCTGTACATTGCATAATTCCAGCACCTGCAGAGTTTTTGTCTGCACATGCACACTGGGCGTTAGGGGAGAAAGCCTTCCCAAAGAGTGAATGCCTGAAAGGAACTTGAGGGAGTTCATTTGATAGAGCATTTGCAGAGCATCTGTGTGGCCTTCAGTTCCCTCTATAGTACCTGAAAAATAACCCCCCCCACACACACACAGACACACAAACACACACACACGGAGAGGGAAAGAGAGAAAGATTAACAGAACAAAACAAAAAGTATGAAGCAAAAAAAAATATGAATGAATTGCAACAAGATGAACAAGCTGAAGGTAAAATCCTGTTTGAATGCTAAGGAAGGCCTTAGGAAAGGTCTGGGCTTTAAACAATAAGGCTGCATTTTAATGAAAAGCTGGAAAGAGGGAGGGAATCACTCATGCCTGAAAAGTTTGTGAATTCAGTTTCCCTGAAAAGACCATTAAATTCCTGTTCCCCTGCCCTTTGGTGCTCATTTTTCTGCTCAGGTTATATTTTAATAGTGTTTGTTTTAGGAGTTTCACTGCTATGGAAAATAAAACAGGAAATTGTGTTATTAAAAATCTTTTCCTTTACATGTTTTTTAACCTAGACAAGAAACAAAAGAGCTACACAGCATAGTATTTTTACTTTAGCAAACACAAAGGTATCACAGTCATGTGAACACTGAATAAAAACCAAAATAATTTTATTATTAAATTTCACATAATATTTTCATTTTTTGGGAAAATCCCCTGTTTTTACAGAGATACTGAGAAAAGTGGGTTGATCATTTAATATAGTAAAATAACATGTATTAATACAAAATATACATGCAAGAGCATTGATTATTTGATATAAAATAATATAATCATGATTTAAGATGAAATTGCTCGTCATCAGTACCTATACAGAAACATTGATTTAATTTTCAAATATTTATAGGAAGGAGAATTCTCTAATAAGATACAATTCAAATTGAAGTCCATATTGGGGTAGTTTCTCTGAGTGCTTCTGAGTACTTTTTATTTTTAACTTATATATTATTAATATTAAACTATTCTAAATGATATATTTGGCAAATATGAGATGGTATCTTATTTTTGCAATAGGTAGAAAACTACTAGAGAAACGGCCACACTGATTTCCAAACTGGTTGCACAAGTTTGCATTCCCACCAGCAATGGATAATTTTCCCCTTACTCCACATCCTCTCCAGCATAAGCTATCATTGGTATTTTTGATTTTAGCCATTTTGACAGGCGTAAGATGGTATCTCGAAGTTATTTTGATTTGCATTTGGAAATCAGTGTGGCGCTTATCAGGAAATTGGGAATCAATCTACCTCAGGATACAGAAATACCACTTTTGGGAATATACCCAAGAGATGCCCAATCACACTACAAAAGCATTTGTTCCCAGCTATGTTCACAGCACCATTATTTGTAATAGTCAGAACCTGGAAACAACCTAGATGTCCCTCAATGGAAGAATGGATAAAGAAAGTGTGGAATATATTCACATTAGAGTACTACTCAGCGGTTAAAAAAAAATGACATCTTGAATTTTGCATGTAAATGGATGGAAATAGAAAACACTATCCTGAGTGAGATAACCCAAACCCAAAAAGATGAATATGGTATGTACTCACTCATTAGTGGACTCTAGCCATAAACAAAGGACATTGAGCCTATAGTTCACAAGCCTATAGAAGCCAAATGACAAGATGAACTCAATGAAAAACATACATAGATCCTCCTGGAAATTGTAACCGAACAAGATCACCGGGCAAAAGTTGGGAGCATGGGATGGGGGTAGGGGTGGGGCTGGAGTTGGGGAAGGCAAGAGTGGGAGAGAGAAGGGAGAAAGGAAAGACTGGGGAGAGCTTAGGAGAGTGGGAGGGTGGAGATGGAGGAAGGGCAGATATAGGTGCAGGGAAGAAGATATCTACATTAAGGGAACGATCCGAGGGTTGGCAAGAGACTTGGCTCTAGAGGGGATCCCAAGTGTCCACGGGGATGTCCCCGGCTAGGTCCTGGGCAGTAGATGAGAGGGTGCCTGAACTGGCCTTCCCCCACTATCACACTGATGATATCTCGAATATCACCATAGAATCTTAGTATGGTGACAGATGGAGATAGAGACAGAAACCCTCATCAGAGTAATGGACTGAGCTCCCAAGGTCCAGTTGAAGAGCAAAAGGAAGGAGAAGATGAGCAAGGAAGTCAGAACCTCGAGGGGTTGGACCACCAACTGAGGCTCACCAAATCCAGCTGGATTGGGACTGAAAGAGCATGCAATCAAACCGAACTCTCTGAATGTGGCTGACAATCGGGGTTGACTGGGAAGCCATTGATCAAGGCACTGAGACTTGTTTCTACTGCATGTACTGGCTTCTAGGGACAATAGTCTATTTGGATGCACAGCTTCCTAGGCCTGGATGTAGTGGGGAGGGCCTTGGACTTCCCACAGGGCAGGGTTGCCTGCCCTCTCTTAAGGAGGGAGGGAGAGGGAAGAGGGAATATATATATATATATATATATATATATATATATATATATATATATATATATATACATATATATAGTCTAAAAATAAAGAAAAAAGAAAAAGAAAACTACTAGAGTCTTTTCTTTCAAAAATTCCAAAATGATTAGCACAAAATAAGGAGCCTTGGATCATTTTACTCCTGACTTCTGTAGAGGAATGAGTCCTCTCTGAAAATGGAGCCTAAGGTGACCACCTCCCTGGGAAACAGTGGCTTTAGACTTATTTGTAGGTAGGGTTTTGGTAGACTAAAGGAGCCAACATATCACTGTCGCAAAATAAAAACTTCGTCTTGAAAATGTCTATCAAGTTGTTGTGTCCAGGGCCAGGAAATATGACCCAAGAGAAGTAATAGGCAAACCTTTGGGTACTGAGAGAATGAGCAGAGAAAGAACGCTCTGCTGTGATGTTTGTCTATGTTGTCTTAGATGTGCAAATTCTGTGCAGGTGCACTTTAATTCCTCTGGGGTGGACTTAGGAGCAACTCTGCAAATCTCAAGGAGTTGAAGGTTTATGCTGTAGCTCTTTCTTTTGGATTATGGGAGTGTGAATTTAGGTCTTTTGGCTGGGAACGGATTACGTGTTTGTCTTTAGGAGAACATTTTGCGTCAATTTGGTAGCCATGGTGGTAGCAACACCTTGAACCTGAGGCCTACACTCCCTTCACCTTCTTTTGAGGCTGGGTGGGCCATTTATAATCACGGAGAAAGAGGGAATGTTGCTAACCGTGTTCAAGTTCAGTCAATTACATACCGTTAAATAGGTTTATATATTTTCAAGCCCAGCATGGTACCTTAAAGACAATAGCTGTTGCAGAAGTGCATTATCTCATTATACCATGTGGATGTTAGGGATGGAGCTTGTGCCCTCAGGCTTGGCAGCAAATGCCTTATTGCTTAGCCATCTTTTTCACCCTCTGAAAAGCAAATTCTTTAGTTTTACTAAATAATCTTTAATATGCTTAGCCTCTTATTTTTCCTTATTATTTTATCTGCCGTTGTACCAGAGGTATGACAACCTATTTCCTTAATAGATATTCAGAAAAAAAATGTCAGCTAAAGGAACATAGCAATAAAATGACTCATAAGGACATTATGCTCCACTCATATCTGGGTCATGCTCAGTCCTCACCAGCTGTTTTCTCTGCTGTAGATGAGAACCAGTTCCGAGATCTACAACCGGGCAATGTGAAGAGAGCAAGAGATCTTCAGCATACAGCCCTAACTCAGATGTGTCCATCAAATCCCACCCCTCAGGGCTCAGTGAACTCTGCAGCAAGAGGAGGGAGCAAGATTCTTAGAGCCACCGGGGTAGAAGAAACCAAGGAAACCAGGTCATTGACATACAACGTGATTAATATATACGTGAACTCCTAGAAGTGTGGCAGGATGGAGAGAGTCAGATGGGGTCCCAGCACTGGGAGGGGACGTGGTCACAGCTCACATCTGTAACCCAAAAGGTATTTCCAATTGATAAGCAATCAAAAAGGAAAAATTAGCTTCTCCAAGGGAGTCTGGGTGTAGATACCAAATTTGAGGGCAAATTCCATGCACAGCAGTAGATGGCCAAGACAAAATAACCTCAGTGGTAATTTTGGAGGGTTTTTTTATTTCATATTGCTTTGACTTGACATTTTATCTTTTAAATATTCTGTTTTATATATTATGGTTTCTAATTTTGTGTCTTTTGGGTATTTCTGTGTGTGGATATGTCTCTATGTTTCTCATGCATTTTTTGGCTCCTTTTCTATTGTTTGTTTTTTAATTTTGTCCCATTCTGGGTTTTGTATTTTTATTTTATTTTTATTTATTTTTAAAAGATGCCCACTTATTTTCTAATTCAAGAGAAAAATGTATGTGAATCTGAGAGGGTGGGAAGGTAGGGAGGATATGGGAAGGGTTTGGGGAAGAGAAATCTTGATGAGAATATTTTATATGAAACCAAAATCTATTTTCAATAAAAGAAAAAATGAACAATTTATAGAAATGGAAAATCCTTTAAAATATGTTATTAAATTCGATCACCTTTTTGAAACAAAGAACATATCCCGTGCTTTCATTCATTTATCTGTAAAATCTATAGTTCTCTCAGACTGACACTATAAGTAATCTTTATGTTCTATGTTATATCAGAAAAATAGTAAATAACCGTGGGTTTCCCTGTTTTGGTGAACTCTGTTTTATGTTTCTAAGCCAGTGATGTGTGGTCTTAGTTTAGGATGGGTGGCACAGGCTTGTGAGTCTTACACTTTGGAGGCAGAGGCAGGAAGCATGTCACAAACTCAGGCCAATCTGCTCTACATAATTGAGTTTTAGGACCACCAAATCTACAGGTAGGGAGCCTTTCTCATGAAACAGATCCGAATATAATAATAAAGAATATATTCAAGGCATTGGTGGCAGACAGCTTTATTCCCAGCACTCTACAGAGTGAGTTCCAGGACAGCTAAGGCTATAACGAGAAACCCTGTCCTGAAACATCCCTCCACCACCCCTCCCCACCACAAAAAAAAAAAGACAGAAGAAAAGAAATGGCACTTTATTTTGCTCTTCTTAGGTGGCAAATATGCTTTCCCACACTTGTGTTGTGGGAAGGGTCACAATACATTAATGCAGAGTTTCTTTACTCACAGTGGACTCATTACGAATGAGAGTAAGAATCAGAAAACACACTGCTGTGGCTGAAGGGTCCTCTGGATGGACTGCTGTGCTCCATCCTTATTACACATTATGTCATCCACATACATTGGAGCGGGTGTTGTCAGAATGTGGACCCTGCATGAATAATTATGTCATGAAGTGGATCCTTCATGAGAGGATTAGTTGGAAGAGGTGTAAGAGAGATGATCCCTTACCAGAATGTGAACATTCAAGAGTCGATAGCCACATTAAACTTCAGCAGCATAATGACCAAAAATTCATCCATGCATTTCTGAATCTTGGATTTCTGGCCTCAGAGACTGTTAGAAAAGTCTGCTGTTTAAAGCTCAGTCTATGGTATCTATTATTAAGCAGCCCAGGTACAGTGTTTACTTAAAATAAGTGCTCCTTATTCTTTTACATTTATGTTACATTTATATCTTAAGGTGCCCTTGAGGACATTAACTCACCTTGGTAAGCTATGAATATAGCATCCAAAACTATCCCAAATATCCAATAAAATACAAATTACTGTGGAAAACAGTAGCTGGTTTATTTTTCCCACAGTGTCATCTAGTGTACCCATACCTACAAATCTTTATTAAATATGAATGAACGAGGAGATATAGGAGCAGAGCGAGAAAGGAGGAGACTTGTTAGTGGTGTTGTGGGAGACAAGAGGCCTGGATCAATTCTCTCCTGCAAGTGATTAGAATCCTGGATGATGGAGGATTTTCATCTCTAAACTTAAGCAGGTAAACTCTGAAAGTGGCTTGCACAATTGAAAGCATTCCTGAAAAATGACCTTAATCAATTCCGGTGTTGCTGCAGAAAACAGTGGCAGGTCATGTGACGTGGCACCAGAGAGTAAAACACACCCAGAAGAGACTCTCTAGGTTATTCTCTCTCTACACCACAATTTTATGGAAATTTATGCCCTCAGTTATCCAGATAAAGGGTGGGACGTCCAGATAAAGGGTGGGACGTCCACTCTTCTTACCCAAACCGAGAGATTTTGAGAACGCTAAACCCGATGCTAACTAGATGAGTAGCAATAGTTACAGCAAAGTCTGCATTCATAACTGAAAACAAGGGATGATGCCACATTTTTAAGCTTATAACCTGAAACATGGTTGGTTCCCAAACTCAGAAAGACCAGAATTAAAATCAGAACTGGCAGGTCATTCCGACCTGCTTCAATTCATTTCTCTGCACATAGGTCTTCTGCACGCTACCACTTGAGCATGCTTTGACCGTCGCTTCACATCACAGATCACAAGAGAAGGTGCTGTTTTCAGGTAAGTAGATTGCAATCTAAAACCAATGAGGCAACGAGCTTGGAAACATGTTCTAGCAGTTTCTTATTTAATAACTAGATATGCAAAAGCATATCTAAAATAATTATTGGTACTGGAGGCAAGACATACTGAATTTACTATTGCCAGGAAGCATTTAATGAATTGAGCACAGAAGCAATAACAAAAAGCATTACCAAGTTGTACAAATAGAAAACCCAAGAAACTTAGGAATTTTTGGATGACCAGACATTTGTATATTAATACATGTGAAAAATACTAATAGAATATTCCATATGTATACTAAAACAATAAGAATATAAAAACACCACGGATTAATTAAAACATATTGTAAAGAACTTATTTCAGTGTTAACTTTAATAATTATACATTTTCTTTCTTAGATTTATCAGAGTACAACTTGACAAATATTTATATATATTTATATACATACACACAAAATACATGATATGTAGCATGAAGCTTTAGCATGCATATTGATAAATGATAAATGCAATTAGTTTAATTATCATTATCAAGCAGAAACTGCCACAGCCAGCACCACAGCGCCTACTGCTTATACATCACGACCAGTCTGGTGAAACAGAGCAAGCTGTACAATCAAGAGGAGCAACTTTATTACTCACAAATAGGCAACAACAATCAACAGAGGCCTAGGATCCATGGGGAGCCAGCTCAGAACAACATAGGAAAGCTGCTCAGGGCAGATGGAGTCTCATCTGTGCACACTCCGCTTGACCCCACAGCTGAAAACACTCTGCTCTGGGTTTGCTGCATCAGGATCCGTGGATTGCTGAACCAAGGTCATAGAATGTACTGTTACAGGAACAGGCAGACAAAAACCACACTGTTGACATGTCTCCTTCTTGCAGGATAGTGACTTCTCAGCCCGTTTTCTATTTATCCTGAAAATCATCAGAGTGTGTATGGGGGACTGGTGTTGGGGTTCATGTATTGTCCAAGGTTATCCAAGGATAAGTCCTTTTGCAAATGTCCTATTCATAAAGCTTATCCAATTCCTACTCATACGGGTCTTCCAGATCTGGATTCATAGGTATATCTCCTCATATCGATTGAACACAGCAACTGACGTGATCTGAGTATAGTGCTATGGTAGAAACTATTTTGTTGGTTCTAGGGAGGCTATTAGCATATGGAACAAGACAGGGTCTTGTTGGAACCCCAGTGACATGAATCACATTCCATTCCATTTCTGGGACCCCCCCCCCCCAGACACTGCACAAGACATGGAAGCAATTCTTCTAATAGTTGCATTTTTGTCTACCAGTGTTCTGCTTCTGGGTCTCTTCTGGAGTCTTTCCGGCACCGTTTAATCCAGGCACAGTAGGGTGCATTAAAACATCACTCTGCCTACCAAGTTGAACAACAGTGAAAAACAAGAGCATTCTTGTTGTTTAGAATAATAGTCCTGAGATCAGGAGATGGTGCAGGAGGTGAAGGGCCTTCGAGGAAAGCATGTGAGCCTCAGCTCAGATTCCCATGTAATGCCGGGTGTGTACCAGCATGTCTGTAACCCTAGCATTAGGGGAATAAGACAGATGCACTCCTGGTACTTTCTGGTCAGTTAGTTTAATGAATGAAGGAGTCTTGTCTCAACAGGAAATGTAGGAAGTTATTGAGCAAGACACAAGATATCAACTTCTGCCTCCATGTACATATGTACACACATGTACATGCACAGAGAGAGAGACACAGACAGAGACAGACAGACAGAGAGAGACACACACACAGAGACAGAGAGAGCAATGTTTCCCAAGGATCTGAAAGATGTTTGCTGAGTTGTCAAGATCAGTGAGAACACAAAAGATATTATCATTAATGTCTGATGTCATGGTGCTGCATCACTTTTTTGCGCAAGAGTTGTCCTTCACAAACAGTATCAAAGTGTTTATAAAAACACTTATATCCAGTTAGTCACACCTTGATGGAAAAAGCCTTGTTAAGCAATAATCTTTAAAAGGTGGGTCTTCGTTAAGGCTTGGCTTCGCTAGGACCCAGGTAGAAAGGTGTGCTCCTCTGTGTGTGCCTTTTCCCTGTGGGACATTGCCGTGCTTGGAGTTCTCATTTCCTATTTTGTGAGTTTTCCCCTTATAATAAACAAAATATAATTGTTTTATCCTTAGCTAGCCTGTTTATTTCTACACCACCTTGGTTCCCTTATAAACTAAGTTATGGTTTAGCTTAATATTTTTTTCCTTTCCCAGAGGTGACATCCAATGGTATCCTAAGGATATCCAACCTCCAGGCCTGCAGCATCTCTTGGCTTCCTAAGAATGAAATCTCCCATCACTGAGATGTAGCTGTCAGGTGTGCAAATCACCCCCACCCCTATTTTATTATTCAGTGAATTATTCATGGGTGTGAAGCATTAATGATTATTAGTGTTAGCTCCATAGTTGACATAAGTCCAATTTAGTGTGTGCCTTGTTGTTCCTAAGTGGGCTGGCAAAAACCTAGCCCCTATTTCCTTCGTAGCTCTGTAAACTTCTTGTTAAATCATGACTTTAGCGTTTTTTTTCTAATCATTTCAGTCCGTTGTTAATTCAAGCAGGGCTCCTTTAGCTTGTTCACGTAGGATAGGTGCCCATTTTCTACAAATCAAGTCATGGGTTGTGATGGTTCACTATACATTACGGACACTGGTATAGTCTCTCACAGTGATGATAAGAAGGTACATACAGTCCAATCTGATGAGGCAGATATATAATATGTAAAATATTGGAGAAGCCAATGGCGTTATGCTCTCGGGACTCTGCTAAAAACGGAGAAAGTGAACGGACAAGTCACCTGTGGAGATAGGAGAAAGCTGGCTTGGGTTCAAGGAAACAGCAACATCTTCCCTCCTGATTTGAGTGTGAATGTCAATAGTGTGTTCATTAAATGTACATGTAGCTTCATTCCCCCAGATATTTCTGGCCTGAAGACTGTTCTACAAACACTGCTCTTATTGAACTTAGCTAAACCTGTCTCTTTGATTCAGCAGTACACCATACATCCAACCTCCTTCTTTAACTGTAGGTAATAATAACATTTCCTTGTTAAGTTGTTTGTTATAACCCTGGCTCTTTGTTCAGCTGTATACAATGTACACCTGAACTTCCAGGGTTGGTAGTTTCCCCAAGAAAAAGCACAGAGACTCTTATCCCAACTTCTTGGTGTTTCTGTGTGTCTGATATTTGTATTTTGCTCATTCTCTACTGTACCAGTGAGGTCTGTCCCTGGAGACCTGTTAAGAATTACATATTTCTAGAACCTTTTATAGTCTCAGATATTTCCTACATTTGCATAGGAATCAGAACATATTGACACAGCACACTTGTGTGTCTGCCCTAGTCCTGCCTGGCATCGTGACCTTTGAGGACATTTGCTTTTCTGTTTGCTTTACACAAATGTATGCGTAGTTCAGTCCGGAAGGAAGATAATGTTCTCTGTCATCTTTACCTATTTAGCACTGCTGCGTGTCCCTTGGGATGGATCAGAGAAACTTTAGTGTCCAGAATTTCTTGATCCTACTTCTGATGTCTGCAAAATCTGAGAGGGGAGAGGTATGAGGGATGCTCCCCTTCCATATTAGAGTCAGGTGATGATGTCTGGAGTACCAGAACATCCAACAGTCTACATTAGCCCTAAGACAGGTGCACTAAATTGAAAAATGAACAGGCATGGCAAAGAACACTGAATACATGATTTTGTTATATATTTGAACTTAGATTAGAATTTATCTTGTATCCTGCCACATTGCTAAAGGTGCTTATCAGCTGTAGGAGTTCTTTGGTAGAGTTTTTGGGGTCGCTTATGTACACTATCATATCCTCTGCAAATAATGAAAGTTTGACTTCTTCCTTTCCAATTCAAATCCCCTTGATCTCCTTATGTTGTCTTATTGCTATTGCTAGAACTTCAAGCACTATATTGAAGAGATATGGTGAAAGTGGACAGCCTTGTCTTGTTCCTGATTTTAGTGGGATGGCTTTGAGTTTCTCTCCATCTAATTTAATGTTAGCTGTCAGCTTGCTGTATATTGCTTTTATTATATTTATGAATGAACGTGTTTCCCTAATCTCTCCAAGACCTGTTTCATAAAAGGGTGTTGAATTTTGTCAAATGCTTTTTCTGCATCTAATGAAATGATCATATGGTTTCCTTCAGTTTATTTATATGATGGATTACATTGATAGATTTTCGTATGTTGAACCAGCCCTGCATCTCTGGGATGAAGCCTACTTGATCGTAATGGATAATTTTTTAAAATGTGTTCTTGGATTCTGTTTGCCAGTATTTTATTGAGAATTTTTTGCATCGATGTTCATGAGTGAGATTGGTCTGTAATTCTCTTTCTTGGTTGGGTCTTTGTATGGTTTTGGAATCAGGGTGACTGTAGCTTTATAAAAAGAGTTTGACAATGACTCTTCTGATTCTATTATGTGAAACACATTAAGGAGTATAGGTATCAGCTCTTCTTGGAACACTCTGCTGTTTACAAGAAACACACCTCACCTGCAAAGACAGACATCTACTCAGTAGAGCGATCGTTGTAGGTTGCCTTCCAAGTTCTATGACTTCACTAGCTATGGGTAGCTGGATTTTTAGAACCATACATGATTTGCAGATCTTTGTGAATATGCTAGTTTTGGGCTCCAACAATACTTTTTATTTATTAAAATTGGTCCTGACTTGCCTGCTGTCTCTTTATTACAGTCACAATTATGCTTTCAGTACTGCTGAGAATTAAAATGACTTGCATTTTGTTGTGTATTTCTGTGTGTAGCAATCAATCTGACATACCTGGGAAGTATGAACTTGGGTTCAGAATAACCCATGTGATACCACCTGTGGGCATGTCTGTGCTACATTTTATTTTATTACTAATTGATATTGGAAAATCCAGACATCTATGGGGAGTCTCTTTCCTGTGCAGATGGATGTGGGATGTTTAAGCATGCTAAGTATAAAGCAGAAGAAAGCAAGCCACTAAGTAGTGTTTTACCATACTCTCTCCTGTTCTTTATATCCCCCAGTTCCCATATTGAAAACTTTTAATAATTAACCTCAATAATGGATAGTGCCTTAGAAGTGTAATACATAAAAAACTAAAACCCTTCCTCACTGCCTAGGTTAATTTTGGTTAGTATTTTAACACTGCAAGGGAAACTAAAGTAATTGAAAGGGGATAAAGTAAACTGGTCTAATGGACATATTGCTCTTGTTTCACTACACAGGCAGAGAAGAGCATGAGTTTTAGAATTTCTTTACATTCTGATCTCTGCGTCCTTTATCAGGTGGAACTGCCTTTTTCTTTGAAAGGCAAAGGAAGCATCTGAACAACAGTCTGTGCTTTGTCTCCTAGTCGTGCTATACTGCTATACAAAAAAGTATGTAGCATATATGGACTCAAAATTGGAGATTCTCAGCTTAAATTTACAAAACCTTTTATGAAGAATGGAGATCATGAGGAAACTATGTTCAGCATCTATTTAAAATATTAACTCCTGGCCCAGAAAAAGAATGTATTCATTCCAATAACTGACTTGTAAAGCAAATACATGTTATGATTTGAATTTTAAATTTAACCAAATGCCTTTCTAAAATTCTAATCATATGTCTTTCATTTTGGAATTGCAATCAGCAATAAGACACTTGAATAAGATACAGAAAACTTTGAGAGCGAAATAGAAATTTTAAATAACAATAGAATAAAGTAAGGATTACCCTTTCTCCATGTAAGTAATTAAGTGTGAACATGAAGATTGTCACTTGAAAATCTTTTCTATCTTTACTATATATGTTTTTCATATACAGAAGTGTTATTGCATCAGTTCACCCATAAATCAATAATTGTAACTTTCTCAATCATTGTTTATAGAAATAAGATGAATGTGGGGTGTTTTAGGAGGGATTTATTTGGCAGAGTAAGGATTAGACAAAGGATTAATATATAATGAAAATAATGAAATTTAATTCTCTTTCTAATCCATTTGTAAATACTTTTTGAAATATTTACCAAATTGTGTCATATCAAAGAACTATAAAACAAGTTATACTCAAAACATAAATTATTCCGGGATGACTCCCTTATAATAACAAATAATTGACAAATAATGTAGGTAAAACAGCATAGAAACTTTTCTGAAATCACAGAATTTATAACATATGCTGCATATTTGGTTGTATTTTGTGAATATTTACCCAACCATTGCTTATATATCTATAACTGAGAGAATAATTGGGAATCTAGATGATAGCATCAACAAGGTTTTGGAAAATGTCTTTGTTCACAGTCACATCTTACACTTACTTATAAAATATCTTTAATTTCATTTTTAATCATGTGTATTTGTGTGTGTGTGTGTGCCCATGCATGTGACCATATACATGTGTGCTCTATGGAGCTCATATGTAGGTAAGAAACTGGTTATCTACTTCAAGTATGTGGATCCAGAGATAAACACATGTCCTCAGGCTTGGCAGGCTGGGCGTTTATTTACTGAGACTCCTTGCTCCCCAAAATCTCTTACTTTTAAATCAAAGATAATGTATGGTTTTGTGCTCCAAAGGGTCAGGTCATGAACCATGGATAAACCTTAGTCTCATTGCCACATACAGACCAAGCCACATAACTGTCACCGACATGCAGAGGGAGTAGTTTGCACCCTTGCAGGCTCCCTATCTGTCAGTTCAGAATCTATGAGTTTCCATGAGCTCTTGTCAGTTGTCTCTGTGGGTTTCCAGCTGTGGTAAGGTGGGGGTGGCTTGACATGTTTTCTTAGGTTTTTGTTATGTTGTGTTGTGATTTTGGATTTGTTTGTTTGCTTGTGGGAGAGAGGGAGAGAGAACATGAAGTTGCTTGGGTAGGGAGGCAAGGAGGATCAGAGAGAGTAGGGGCAAGGGAAAACATCGTCAAAATATGTGTTATGAGAAAAAAGTTTGAAACCAAAAAGAAGAAGGAGAAGGAGGAGGAGGAGGAGGAGGAGAAAAGAAGAAGAAGAAGAAGAAGAAGAAGAAGAAGAAGAAGAAGAAGAAGAAGAAGAAGAAGAAGAAGAAGAAGAAGAAGAAAAGAAAAAAATTAATACTCTTCTGCCTATGCTGACAAATTTTATACCAATTTGATATAAACTATAGTTAACAGAATGGAGGGAGCATAAACTGAGAAAATGCCTCTATAATACTGGGCTGTAGAAAAGCCAGTAGGGAGTGATTGATTTGGGAGAGCTCAGCACATTGTGGGTGGGGCTGCCTATGGACTTGTGGTTTTAGCTTCTGGTTGGGCAAGCCATGTTAGGAAAGTCAATTAGCATCAACCCTCTATGACCTCTCTATCGGCTCTTATCAGCATATTCTGGCTCTTATCTACATATCTACATATTTGTTGCTGTCTTGACTTCCTTCAGTGATTAACTATGAAAGTGGAAGGAAAAGTGAAATAAACCCTTTCCTTCTCAACTTGTTTTTAGTTATAATGTTTCATTATACCAATAGTCACCCAAACAAAGGTACTGTCCATAGTAAAATTACATGTGTATCCATAAAATTTGAGGTTAGTTTGTAAAATTGGGATGTCTTTAAAATAGTGTCAGATATAGCATTATTCTGAGCCTTATTTTTCCAATCAAATATTTGTAAGTTGTAAGAATATTGATATGCAGGACACAATAAAGTTTTTCTTAGTATAGCATACTGTTAACATTGTGAGTACATAATTATATTCTTCTGTTCTATCAATATATGTTGCATATGTATTTATTTCTTTTTATTATAGCATTGCAATTATGATTATTATACAGAGATCTTGATTAACAAGGGAAAAATATTTTGTGGTTTATTCCTTGGTATTGATTTGGTGATTCAAAATGTTTGATCTTATTAAGTTTTGATGGTGATAGTAAATTGACTTAAAGAGTGGATGTGTCAAGGGTCTTCCCTACCTGCATTAGTGTTCCTGCTCCTCTATATGTTTGATCATTTTGTCTTAATGTATAAACTTCATTTCTCAGTTATTTTAATTGGTACATTCCTGAATTCTACTGAGATTTATCTTATATTTACTAGGTGTATTAGTTAATTTTCTGTTGCCCTGATAAAATTTCATGACAAAGAAAGTGGTGTGTGATTCTAGAGAAATAAGAAAACATCGTCATGGCAGCACAGAGGCATAGTTAAGAAACAAGGAGCTAAGAGATCACATCTTAAACAAAATCATCAATGGGAGAGTGTGTGTGTGTGTGTGTGTGTGTGTGTGAGAGAGAGAGAGAGAGAGAGAGAGAGAGAGAGAGAGAGAGAGAGAGAGAGAGCTAAGTCAAAGTGACCCAAAGCTGTAAACTTGTAATACCTCTCCAAGTGTCCTCCACCTGTAAAGCCAAACTTCCTCAAGTTTTTAAACAGTGTCACCAAATTTTCAAATGTCTGTCCCTGTGAGTGAGATTTCTTATCCAAATACTACCTTATATTTCCTGATTCGTATAAGCTCTTGACTATATCAGAATGCAAAATGCTTTTAGTCCAACTTTGAAAGGTCTGTTAAACTTTCAGGGTCAACACTGTTTAAAGCTCAAAGTCTCAATTGAGACTCAAAGTAATTTCTTAGCTGTAGTTCACCATATAATTATGAGACAAATTATATACTTCCATAAGGGAATAATGGTGAAGATATAATGAAAAAACAAAAAAAGATTGAAACATAGCAGAGCACACACCAAGCCTGTAGCTCCATGTCTGGTATTGAGGACTTTAGTTTTAAGGACTTGTATGGTTTCATCCAGCTTCACTCTCGACAATCCATACCTCTCTTTATGGCTGGTGACACTCCCTGTATACATCCCTCTCCCGGATGAGCCTCTCTGGGCACCCTGCTCTCTTTAGGCCTTCTTGCAGGGAATCCCATAGCTTCCTGTACTCAGCATCCCTGTAAAATAATGGGGGAAGAATCCAGGAACTCTTAATTCACAAATCTTTCATATCTAAAGCTGGCACCACACATACAACACTGCTAGTTTGGCTGCGATCATAGAAGAGAATCTTGGCCCGCCTTGAATCACACTTAAGGATGTTTCTTTCTAGGAGATAATAAAGCATTAATATTCTCTCCAAAGCTGGAAGCTTATAATGAGGTTTTTCTCTGAAGGAATCTTTCTTTTTGTCCCAGTGCCTCTCCTTAATTATGCTAACTGACTTAACAATTATCATCTTTATTTCAGCATATGCCTTGGCAGTAACATAAAATGTATTTACTAGTCCAAGCTGCACAGTTTAGATTTCTCTCTTTCTTACTTGTTTTCCATTGCAGACTTGCATAAGGAAAAAATATTCAAAACCAAGCCAAGGATTCAACTTTGTTCTGTCATGAAATTTCCTCTGCCAAAAACTATTGCTTCATTACTTTATATCTCTTCTTAGGCAAGTTCTCAGGGCATAAGCAAAAGACAAGAGTCTGCCAAAATTTTACAAGAATGGCATCTCTTATAAAAGAAACATTCATATGGGGCTTGCTTATAGTTTTAGAGGGTTAGCTCATGATTAATTATGACAGTAAGGAAATGCCGCATGTGATCTGAGGCTGTTGTTGAGAACTTAACATCTTGATTAGCAGTCAGCTAGCAGAGAAAATCTTGAGCTTGGCATAGGCCTTTGCAACCTCAACTCCATCTTCAAAGTCACAACTTCTCCACAGAGTCATGCCTCCTAATTTTTTTACACAATTCCACTAACTGGGGACCAAGCATTCAAACATATGAGATTATGGGGCATTCTCATTCAAATGAACACATCCTCGAGTCTGTTCTTTCCCATTTGTATTTCTTATAGCGATACAGTCTCCAGGCTCTTAGTAGAATGACCCACTAAGTCTCGCCTGTACCAGTTAAACACACTGGTCCAAAGTTCCATGCTTTTAATTACATATAATGAAAAATAAGAAAGAGTAAAAAGAAACAAACAAATCCCCACATCATCATGATCAGCCTCTTCAGAGCATCAGATTGTTCTCTGTTACCAACTTCTGTATTAGTTACTTTTCCTTTTCCTGTTAATAAAATATCATGGCAAGGTAGCTTATTGAAGAGTTTATTTTTTTTTGTCTTGCTGTTCTAAAGGATTAGCATCCTTCAGAACAGGGAAGAGGTACAACAATAAGTGACAGGGATGGTATCAGATGCAGGAAACTGAGTTATCACCATCTTTGACTGTGGGGATGAAAAAAAAGAGAATAAACTGGAAGTTGGGCAATGTTGTACATATGCTTTCAATGTTGTAATACTCTCGGTGGCACACCTCTTTCAACAAGGCCACAGCTCCTCCACCTCCTCAAATACTGCCACCAACTGGGGATCATGCGTTCAAGTGAGTGAGCCATGTGAGATAGTCCTTCAAACTACCACAGTGGACATTTGCACTTTCACTTCGGTGAGAACTTACTTTACTTATTCATTTTTTATCTGTTATGAATTTATACCAATTATTTATTTGCTTCACTGGTTCTGGTTGGTTACATTTTGGCATATGTATTATTCTTGGTTCTACTCTGGTCAACAACAGTAACAAGAAAAGTCCTCTTTCAGAATATCTACTATACGTGGTAAAATACTGTATAGAATATTTACATGTTTAAAATTTTGTATTCATTTTTAAAAAGTGATTGATAAAGGAATTATGAATGTCTATTCAAGAAATATGTAAGTAACAATATGTTGGGTATGCCTACTAGTTTTGATATTAAAAATATTCCAATTCAAGTGTAGATTTGAAGTGCAATTTTTTTCAATGTGAAAATACTACAGATCAAATAAATCTGAATGATATATAGTTCCTTGACAGCATATGTAAGAAAGTAGTAGCAAATTTAATCTGAAAATAATAGTTAATATCCACTTGTTCTTCAATCCCTCTGAAAAAGGAGATTTTCATCATCTTGTTTTGCTTTCCTTACATAAACTGATTGTCACACCAATGTTTTCTTATGACAATGACTTATGAATACACAAACACTGACTTATCACTTTGTACTTAATGAACATGAGAATATATTTTTATTTTTCTGAACCTCTTTTAATTATCAGGAAACTGGAATTAATATGGATATATTTATAGAATAATTTGAACATTTAAAGAGACCTTACATAGAAACTGAGAAATATGGGAGCAAAAATCTTACTCTTTTATACTTCTCAGAATTTGGATATTGTTATTAGTTTTCATGCAACTAAACCAGAGACAACACATGTGTTTCAGTAAGATAACATTTATGTAAAAATTTAACTGCCTGTGCTGTTGTCTGCAATCTGGTAGCTAAAATGAACATATTAGATTTCATAACCAGTAGGTATAGTAGACATCGTTAACTCTTAGGTTAGAGGAAATAGCCATAGAATCTACTTTTTCTACATACATTTATAATAAAATGAAGTCAGTTTTATGTGAATCCATATTAAATTTACTGTGTTAGTATTTGCTGGGGAAACTCCTTCAGCCAATGGCCTTTGAGATGCTGTTCTATTTTGGGCATGGCCTTGGGTACTAAAAAAACAGATGTAGAAATGAGCACAGGCTCTCTCTCTCTCAGCTGCTTGACTTAGTTCCTGTTCTCTGTTCATGCAGAGGACTGTCTATCTATGAGTCTACTTCTAAATAAGAAACCCTTTATTATACTCTATTCTTAGCTTGTATTGGACTATTTTATTACAATTGTTTACATCTGACACACAATGTGGTAGTGGAGCATGGTGGAGCACAAACCACGTGAGGTGAAGAAAGTACCCCTGATCATGTGGCTAAAAAGCCTTCCGCAGCTGAACTACAACTTTAGCATGCAGCTGCAGTATTTTGGCTGATGAGGTGTCTTGGCAATTTCCCAGGTTCATGTATGCTTCCCACCCTCCTCCTGTGTTCCCTGTGGCAGGTGACTGATGCAGCTTCTAGTTTGTGTTCCCATCTCACAAACTCTGGGTTCCTTGATATTCTGGCCACCAAAACACTCACTCCATGTACGAAATCAATTTAATTGCTCTTAATTTGTCAAGCATATTTGTCATATTTAAGCGGGTGCCAGCATGGAACAGAGAGGGACGGTTCATGCCACCGCCAGCTGTTACTCTCAGCCCCTCAGCTGCAGCCGTGACACCTGCTAGTCAATAAAGATTATTATACCTACAACAATTTACTGAAATCTCATAAAGGAGGTAAGTTGATTAGATTAATTAATTAATTAATTAATTTAAAGTTATAAAATTGCAGACAGTATCACTATTCAGGAATTTAATACCTTTTTATTACCATGGATAGTATTCTGCAAGGCTTATGTGCTTTTTCTGATGCATTCATTTTTGTGATATTGGGACTTAGCTTCATTCTTCATACTATATCCTTAAAAATGGTTTGGTAGTAGATTCAAGAATGAGATACTTTTGGAAATGATTCAGTCTTTACAGAGTAATAATGAACAGCTAGCTGACAGGGTTTATACAATTGAAAATCAAAAGTTAACTGAAAAAACTTAATACCAATGAAAAAGATAACATCAATTTGACATACAAAATTCAATCTGTGTCACTGGGTTAGGAAGCCTTACAAAAGAGTGCTGAGAAATTATCTGAAAGAATTCATGCTGTTGAAATGGACAATCAAAATCTGTTAAAAATTTATAATAAGTTAGCAGATAGAGTATCTCTCCAGGAAGGCAATCTGTACTCCATCCAAATAATAAATATCCAACAATGAGAAGTTATCTTTAATGGAAAAATTTCATACCTTGGAATCATATGTGCAGAATGAAATCAAGAAGTTATTTGAGTCAATGAAATCATTAGAATTATTCAAAAGTCAAGAAATTTAGGTCTTACAAAAGACAGTAGTGAAAAGATTTGAATTGATTGAAGAAAGTATTAGAACTGACAAGCAGGAGAGAAGGTACGAGGAAAAGATTTATCATCATCAGTACTTGACAGAGTCAGAGATAACTCACCAAGAGTTTTAGCTACTTATCCCATAATCACTTCTGTCAAATCATCAAGTACTAAGTACCCCCAAAGGATTCAAAGAATGTAAATGGAAACCTATAGGTATGAACAATGTAACAGAAATTAAGCAAGTAATAGTATCTTATGACTTGCATTTATGATTTGTTAGGGAGATGATAAAGACATGGGCTTTAAGAAATAAGGCTACCTCACATGATTGGCTGCAGTAAATCTCAGGGGTTCTTGACAATGGACCACAATTTCAATGGGAATACTACTAGAGAAAGGAGATTAAAATATTAGAACAGGGAAGAGTCTAAGGATTTAAGGCTTCCTAAGATCAAATTCTTGGTGAGGGCTTTTATGTTCATCCACAGGATCAAGATCTTTATGATGAATATGCCTTGTCCCTTAGCTATATAGCAGTCTTAAATGCTTGAGACAGTATTTAAGAACTCAGAAAAAGAATTGAATCATACATTAGGGTTAAACAAGGCAAAAGAAAAAAACTTTTATTGACTTTTTTATTTTTTTAAAAAGATTAACTAAGGTTGTACAAATAGGAAAAACAGACCTAGAATCTAGATGAGTACTTACTGAATCTCTGGCTTTTGAAAATGCCAACTTTGAATTAAAAATGATACTTGGGTCTTTAAAAGTTAGATCAGCACCAATGGATGAATGGATCCTGCATGCAATGAATATTGAAACATTTGACTATGATACTGAATCTTGGATAGGAGAAGCAATTTCTAAAGGTATGAGGACACATCAAAATGCCAAATATTTTAATTGTGGTAAAATAGGACATCTGAGAAGGGATTGTAGATAAGGAATTCCTAGAAATAATATCTGCTCTGGGAATGACCAAAATGTTCTGTAGGCAAATTCACTATGTGGAATCCAAAGTTATCTCTAGGGAACTTAGTTAGATCCACAGATTTTTGTTTGAGGTGGAAACATATCTACTTCTCTCGTCTTGAAATACAAGTTCTAGCTATTATGTTAGTTGCACCAGTTGACAATAACAATGAGAGAGCAGAACTCTCTGATCTAAATCTATTTGGATCTTTGTTTGAGGTAGAAACACAATAATTTTGAAGGAATAGAGGTAAGTTCCAACTCTCTGCCCTTTAGTCTAGGTGTAAATAGGCTCATATTTTCAGGATTCCACAGAATATAGGTCTATATAAATAATGTTTAAGTTTTTCACAACGAACAATAACTTTTCCTTCAGTAATCTTTGAAGTTTCCAGTAACCCCACAACAACAACTCCAACTGGCTGATATGATATCATAATGCTGATAGCACCACTTTAAGGTTTTGGGTACTAGCTGCTCAAGTTTATTCCAACTTGGTTAGCTGAAATAGTGCACTTTCTTACAAAGTTCACATCAGAACTTCTTGATGTGGGAGGATTGTCTGTATTCTGTCAATCATATTTTAATAAAACGCTGATTGGCCAGGCAGGCAGTATAGGTGGGAAAACCAGACAGGAAGTAGAGGTGATGCAATGAGAACAGGAGAATTCTGGGAAGCAGGGGTTCCTCTGCCACTCCTGTGCAAACCACCGAAGAGGCAACATGTAAGCTGTCACATTGAGAAAGGTACTGAGCCCGTGTGGCTAACATAGATCAGAATAATGGGTTAAGATAAGTCATAAGAACTAATAAGTAGCCTGACCTAATGAGCCAATCAGTTTATAACCTTATGGAGCCCTGTGTATGATTTCTCTTTAGGGCATGCCAGCTAAGGGGTACCGGGCAGGACAGATACCCCAACAAGCCGGCCCTCATGTTACAACTTCTAATAAGAACACCAGAAAGACTCTTTCTAATACTCAGAGACTATTTGCAATTATACCAGACAGTAATCTTGAAACCTAACCATCATTTTAGTTTTACAGGAGCCCATAGAAAGAATATCACTCCCCATGACAGCTGGAAGTAATTCTAGAAGATGACACTCACACTAATAATAATATTAAATAATAGAGTGAATACGTGTGAGCTATTATTTATAGACAATTTACATTGGTATAAAATCTTGTATACAAATTCAAATTATATTTGTTATATTGAATATGCTCCTACTTCTGTTTACAATATTTGTACACCTATGCAAAGTTATTTTGTCTTATTGTATGCATACAGGTTTCTACCTCTCCTTAAGACATTTTGTATATTGATGCAATTTTAGGATCTCCTTATTATATTGCAGTATACATTTCTACCTCTGATCTAGATACTTATACATTGTTTACCTTTTGAAGTCATTGTTCTCATTTGTTGTATAGTTTTTAAAAAATTGTCCAATATTCTAATATGAAGCCTTAGTCTTTGAACTATATAGGTATTAAGAATTATAGGTCAATAGTCATCCATTTTGTTATACTTATAGTTAGACTAATCAAGTTCTTTAGATACATAAAGATTGTATTCTGCATAGCTAAGCAATCTTCAACCACTTCAAAGAACTGTAGAATATGGCATTTAAATAATTTAGGGTTCTGCTGATGTGAGACATGATTGTTCCTGCCAGCACTAATCTCTTTTTGAGACAATGTTGGACACTAAAGACACTCCATTTGGAGCTTGTTTTCTTCTTGGCAAAACTGGCCTTTGGGCAAAGAACTGCCCATTTCTCAACCACTGACAATATGTATCCTGTCCAGACTGGACAAGCAGGGCACAAAAAGACTGCCAGTCCTTGTGAAGACAGGTTAAAATGGTTTTGAAAATTTTCCTGCCTATAAAAAAAGGGATACCACAATCTCACATATTCTTTGTTATAAATTTCTTAGACTTTCATTTTCATTTATGACACACTCCTCATATTACCAACTCTCAAATTATGGTGATCGATTCTTGATGAATTTTGATCTTTTCTACTTCCATCATCTTAGGATAGTCTCATCCATCAGTTTCCTTTTCTTTATTTATTGTCAGTATGACCATGACTACTAAATGTGCCTCCTGTCTGAGACTATGCTTTCCTGATCTACCTATGCATTAGTGTACTCAAATATTACCTCTTAGTATACAATAAACTTATTATGTATTCTTCCCCAAATCTCTCTTTTAATATTCTCTGGTTATTCAATCTATATTTGTGTTTAAATTATGTTTTATAATATTTAGGACAAATTTTTACAGTGTTTTTTGCCTTTAATTATTCACTTAAACATTCCCATTAAATGCATCAAAGAACCTACTCAATTTCCTTTTATAATGGGTCTCAGTCTAGCAACTTAAAACCATATGATGCTTTATTAATTTCTGATAGACCATTATTGCATTTATGTATTACAGCCAATCTCATTATTGATACCTTTGTACTAATGTCATTCATAGCATTATCACATCAAGAATTATCCCCTTTAAACCATGAGTCAATCCTGGCAGGCCTTTCTTCAAAAACTTCACAATACCCTCTTATTTTAGAGCAGAGTAAAATTAAAACCTTGTGGCTTCCAGGTTTCCACTTGTTCTACCCTATTCATTTCCACAACTTCAGCTCAGTTGGATAATTTTCTCTTGGCTCACACCTCTCCAACCATGTAAACAACCCCAGAATTCTTCCAGCTGGACTATTTACGTACAAAACACCTTTGTATCTGTCCTTTCTTTGTGAAACAGCACTTGCTGCAGCTGCTCTTGTCATTGCTAAATATTCCCCTCGCAGTGTGGCCCTCATTATCTTCATGCTTAAAGTACAGTGTACGCATACTTTACCTTATTGTCTCAATTTATTTGCACTATGTCTTCAATTAAACCTATAGATTTTATTTGTCTTTGTTTAGTTTCTTAACTCACTGATATCACTATGTTAGGACATAAAGTAGGAGACTTGGTTTGCTTTGGCAGTACTGCTGACAAACATTACAAATCAAGCATTCTCTGTTAAATGATAAAAAACAAATCTTTAAAGTGATCAGAGAAATTATTTGCTGCTGAGTTATATAAATAATCATAACTTGTTTATATTCAAATAGTTGTAAAATGATAATTTTGATGAGTCAACTAACAACAAAAAATCAAGAATTGAAAAGAGATATAAATGGAAAACTTTATTAGAAAGAAAATTAATTAATACCAAAAAGGATCCATCCTTCTACTGCATATATAAAACATACTTCAATATCAAAGACTGACATTACCTCAATATAAAGATTTTTTTCCAACCAAACAGACTTAAGATGCAAGCTTGTGTAGCTATTCTCATATCTAATAAAATAGACTTCAACCCAAAATTATTTTAAAAAGATGGAGAAAGGCATTTCATAGTCATTAAAGAAAAAATACACAAAGGTTATATCTCAATTCTGAACATCTGTTCCCCAATTGTAAGGAAACCCACACTTTTTAAAGAAATATTACTAAAGTTTAAGTCACACATTGAACCTCACATATCAATAGTGGGAGGTTTCAACACCTCATTCTCACTAACAGATAGATCATTCAGACAGAAACTAAACAGAGTGCCTTAAAAAATAACTTGAAGAGAACTCATAGTAGCTAGTTAACATCATTACCTGAAACCTCTAGAACAAAAAAGAGGCAAACAAACACAAAAAGAGTAGACAGCAGGAAATAATCAATCTGAGAGCTGAAATTGGTATGCAAGTAACAAAGAAAACAGCACAAAGAATTCAAGAAACAAAGACTTTGTTAAAAACACCTTACAAAATTTCAACTAGCATGAGGTCATAGATTCTGAATGGACAACCAAGGAACTTGTATGGCACTGACCTAGGAATTCTGCATACATGTTACCATTTTGTACCTTGATCTTCTTGTAAGACTACCAAAGGTGGAAGCAAGGATCGTCTGTGACTCTTTTCTCGCTTTAGGGAACCTAATCCTCATACTAAGTCACCTTGATGAGCCTTAATGCAAGGCGAGCTTCTTAGTGTTAATGCAACTTGATATGTTATATTTTGTTGATATCCATGAGAGGCCTGCTTTTTTACAAACAGAAGTATAGGAGGAGTGGATGTTGTTGTTGTTGTTGTTGGTAGTCTCTCTCTCTCTCTCTCTTTCTCTCTCTCTCTGTGTTTCCCTTCTTTGGGTTTGATGGTGTGAGACTGTCTATTTCCTGTGTTTTACTGGGTGTAGTTAACTTCCTGTGGTTGGAGTTTTCCTGCTAGTACATTCTGTATACATGGATTTGTTGACAGATATTGTTTGAATTTGATTTGTCATGAAATATCTTGTTTTCTTGATCTATGGTGATTGACATTCTGTTGGGTATAGTAGTCTGGCCTGGTATACATGGTCTCTTAGAGTCTGTAAGACTTTGATTCAGACTCTGATGGATTTAGGGTCTCGGTTGAGAATTTGGGTGTGATCCTAAGAGGTAGGCCTTTATATGCTGCTAAGTCTTTTCCCCTTGACACTTTTAATATTTGTTCTTTGTTCTGTATGTTTAGTGTTTTGATTATTATATGGCAAGGGGAATTTCTTTTCTGGTAAAATACATTTAGTGTTCAGTAAGTTTCTTCTACTTTTTAAGGCATTTTATTAGTTTGTGTATTCTCTCTCTGCCTTTTTTTTGTTGTTATTAGTTTGGATAAAGGTTTGTCTGTTTTGTTGATTTTCTCAAAGAAACAGTAAGTTATTTGGATGACAGACGGTTTCAGAGAACTCACAGTTAACTCAAATATGTCTCATCAGTGATATTGATCATCAATTTTCATAAAATATGTTGACTTCTTATTCTAAATATGAGATATAGACTCATACTAATGTAGTTCATTTAATCTAGCAAGAATTGACTGTAAGACATTGCCAAATGTGAGTTTACAGTTTTGTGAGTCTAAAATAGACCATACCAGGAGAACTACTTTTTAAAGTTAATATGGATTTCTAAAATTAACCCCTCTGCCTTTCACTTCCAGCAGGGTAAACAAGATGGGCCCCTGAAAGGTAAACGATACAGGATAGTTGCCTAGTGTGTATTTAAAAAGACACCTTAATTATCATTACTATTTAATTTAGCAAATAGCATTATATTTTTCTTCTGCAGTGTGATGTATCAAGGTGCTCATCATGAGATATTTCCTGTACATAGTTACCAAAGACATTTCCCCACAAGTCAATGTATTTTTCTTAATTTTGTCTTCATGGATCTATTGGATGTGAGGTATAAAATGAATGGAGGAAAAGAAAATGTTCTTGACAACCCTAAGATTTTTCTCTGTCTCAAGGAATTAGAATCTGTCTTTTTTCATGGCAATAAAAGGAAAAAAACAAACAAATGAAGAAAAAGGTAGTGCTCCTGATTCTATCAATCAGTCCACTGCAGGCAGTTAGCAAACCCCACAGGATCTAAACACCATTACAAATTATTCCTTCCAATCATTTGATTTTCCCTTTGAGCAGAGCTGTAGGTGGGCTTTGATCTCCACATGATTGCATTTGTGATCCCATGTGAGGGATTTAGTGGTGGATTAAATCCTTCATGCAGCTTCTGTACTGGCCCTGTGACTAACCAATGCCTCTTAGGCCTACATGGCAGGAGGTGTGGTTTGTTTGGTACCGCTGCTGAAGAAGTGTTGTTTTCAGAGGACCCATGTAAGCTAATCAACATCTCCAAATATTAGTCCTTTTAAGGAAGTGCTCTAAACCAGAGGTATGCTACAGCCTCAGATTTCTATGTTTCACTTTAAGAAAAAAATATAGTAAGAATTTTTTATTATTTAGACTAAATTAAAAGTTGTCTGGGAATGCTACATAACTTTATTTTCTAACCGAGGCAGTTCTGTTTTCTGATTTATGTCAATTTACGTCCCAGAGAAGCCACAGGATTTTAAAAGTGTGTGTGCTTTTGAGATTTGCAATCTAATCAATGGCAGTAGAAAGAAGACACATTTAACGTGAGGGTTCTCTGTGGAAAATTGCAAAGGTTTACAGGTGTATCTGAAAGTCTTGTTGAAAAATAAGCTACTGGTAATTGTTAAGACAAGGGACCTTGAAAAATATAATCAGGTTTTACTCATTGAAAAAATGCATCATATTGGTTCAGAACAAAAGCAGCCAAATAAAGGAAAGACAAGGAGAAAACATTACAGCCTACTATTATCGAAGCAGGAAATGCTAAGTCATAACTCATGAGTTTAAATTAAAGCCTTTATGTGCCATGTAGTGTAATTCTGTGAGATATTAATATGTATGGATTGATTCAACAAATATTTTTTTAAAATATCTTTAAAATCAGAAGAGATGGTGCTGCAAGAATCTTTCTCGAGGATCCAAACTGCCCCTGGAGAGGAAAGTGTTTGAGGTCACTATTGGGGGTTTCAGCTTTCTAAGTCCCAGCCCTGAGAAGCACATCCTGTGCCCCACCCCGACCCACCAAACCACAGAGACCCCAAGTAACCTCCACACACCTGCTACCATCTCCCACCACATATGTGACCAACTGAGCCTTGACCAAGACTGCCCCTGGAGGGAGCCTTGGCCCAGACTGCTCTTAGAGGAGTCCCAGAGCCTTATCAGCATCCATTAGAGGCATTGACACACCTGTAACTGGAGGAAGACAGACCACCTAAACTACAGGCCCCCACCTTCACCGATTAGAGAAAGAGGGACCCTCTGAAGCACAGGTCTCACCTGTACCCACTTTTGGTGAAGGTGGGAAGACAGCAGTACAAGAACACATCCAAAAACATAAAGACCAATATGGCACCACCATAACTTAGTGATGCTTTGACAGGAATACCTGAACATCATAACCCAGAAGAAGTAGAAAAAGAAACCTTAAATATACCTTTATGAAGATAATAGAGACCCTTCAAGAGGACATGAAAAATTACCTTAAAGATATTCATCAGTGTGGCTATGGGAGAAGGCCAATTCAGGCACCCTCTCCTCTGCTGCCCAAGGATCTAGCTGGGAACATCTCCTTGGACACCTCGGAACCCCTCTAGAGCCAAGTCTCTTGTCAACCCTCAAATGGCTCCCTTAATTAAGATATCTTCTTGCCTGTTCCCATATCCACCCTTCCTCCATCTCAAACATCCCATTCCCTCAAGCTCTCCCCAATCCCCCCCTTCTGCCTTCTCTCTCCCCATCTCCCCTTCCCCCCACCACACCCTCATGCTCCCAACTTTTGCCCGGCGATCTTGTCTCCTTCCAATATTCAGGAGGATAAATACATGTTTTTCTTTGGGTTCACCTTCTTATTTAGCTTCTTTAGGATTACTAATTATAGGCTCAATGTCCTTTGTTTATGGCTAGAATCCACTTAGCTTTGAAGCCTGCCCTAGAACTAGCTCTTGTAAACTAGACTTCCTAGAATTCAATGAAAACGAATACAAAGCATACCCAAACTTATGAGACACTTTGAAAGCGTGCTAAGAGGGAAGTTTATAGCACTAAGTACCTACCTAAAGTCCCTAAAGAAATCTCACACAAGTGACTTAACAGCGCATCTGAAAGCTGTGGAACAAAAAGGAACAAATTCACCTAGCAGGAGTAGACACCAGGAAAAAATAATCAGGTCATACTTCAAAAACCTGTACTTCACAAAATTGGAAAATTTAAAGGAAATGAACAATTTTCCAGAAAGGTACCACATACCCAAATTAAATCAAGAACAGATAAGCAATTTAAACAGACCTATAGTCCCTAAGGAAATAGAAGTAGTTAATAAAAGTCTCCAAAACAAAAATAGCCTATGGTCAGGTAGTTTCAGAGCAGAATTATACCAGAATTTCAAAGAAGAGTGAATACCAATACTTCTCATATTATTTGTCATAATAGAAAGCAGAGGGACATTGCCAAACTCTTCTTATGAGGCGACAGTTACCCAGGTACCCAAAAAACACAAAGATGCAACTAAGAAAGAGAACTACAGGTCAATATCCCCCATGAATACTGATACAAAAATACTCAATCAAATCTAAAGACACATCAAAAAATCATTCTCCTTGATCAACTGTTGGAAGCAGATACATAGCAAAGCACTGGACCAAGCTCCTGGAGACCAGTCAAAAAGAGGGAAAAGAGATACTATGAGCAAAGGGATCAAGACCATGATGGTGATTGATGTGGGATTCCCCTCTGTATGCTGTGAATGCTTTATTATCATTGGTTAACAAAGAAGCTGTTTTGGCTTACGTCAGGGCCGGATAGAGGTAGGCAGGAAAACTAAACTGAGTGAAGAGAGAAAGAAAGGCAGAGCCAGGCAGATCCCATGGAACTGTCAAAAGAGGATCTTGCAGCAAAGGTAATCCACAAACAAGTGACAATACAAAGATTAATAGAAATGGTTTAATTTAAGATATAAGAGCTAGCTAGAAATACGCCTAAGCTGTTGTCCAAGCAGGGTTGTAAGCAATATAGTTTCTTTGTGATTATTCAGGTCTGGGTGGCCGGGAATGAAAGAACAGTCTCTAATTACACAACAGCATCCAACATGGGGCTATTCCACATTGGGTCTGGGCGCTTGGATGCCCACTCAGGGTCAGGAGAAAGGTGTTGAGAGTGTGCTAACCAGTACCCCTACCTGGGCAACAGCCAGATGGAATCTGCTAGGTGTGTTCAGGCAGGAGAGCATGGCGGATTCCTGCTGCTATACACAGAGACATTTCCAGGATATGTAATGTGATGCATGGCAGATTTTCCTTTTACTCACACACACACAAAAAAAAGGTTTATGTGCTGCACATTGCTTCCCAGATTTGAGGTGGTGAGCACAGCTCCCACCT
Organism: Myodes glareolus; assembly: GCF_982192425.1. Taxonomy (NCBI): domain Eukaryota; kingdom Metazoa; phylum Chordata; class Mammalia; order Rodentia; family Cricetidae; genus Myodes; species Myodes glareolus. The sequence continues at coordinate 17,015,178 of NC_142045.1, read as the reverse complement.
AGTAGTTAGGAATGAAAGAACAGTCTTTGAATATAGGTGATACACACAAAAAGAGCTGACCTCACGAATTATAGACTCAAAGACCTTTAACTATGGCTAGAATTCACTTATGAGTGAGTACATACCATATTCCTCTTTTTGGGTCTGGGTTACCTCACTCAGTAAAGCGTTTTCTATTTCCATCCATTTGCATGCAAAATTCAAGATGTCATTGTTTTTTACCGCTGAGTAAAACTCTAATGCTATAATTCGTGATCCTAGAGAAGCTAAATAAGAAGGTGAACCTGAAGAAAATCATATAGTTATCCTCCTGGATATTAGAAGTAGACAAGATTGCCAGGCAAACTTGGGTGCACCGGGGGGTGGGGGGAGAGGGGGGTGTGTGGAGGGGTGGAAGTAAGGGGAGATGGTTAGGGAGAGGGGAGGGGGGAGGATTGGGGATGGCTTGAAGGAATGGGAGGGGGGAGGGAGGAAGGATGGTTATGGGAGCAGGGAAGTTTATATCTCAACTAAGGGAGCCATTTTAGAGTTTGCAAGAGTCTTGATTCTGGAGGGGTTCCCAGGCCCAAGGAGAGGTTCCCAGATTGTTCCCTGGGCAGCAGAGGAGAGGGTGCCTGATCTGGCCTTGGTCCTTAACCATACTGACGAATATTCTGCATGTCACCACAGAACCTTCATCTGGCGAAGGATGGAGATAGAGACGGAGACCCACATTGGAGCCTTGGACTGAGCCCCCAAGGTCCAAATGAAGAGCAGGAGGGAGAACATGAAAAAGGAAGTCATGACCGCGAGGGGTGCGTTCACCCACTGATACAAGGGGACTGATCGAATGAGACCTCACCAAGGCCTGCTGAACTGGGACTGAACGAGCATGTGATCAAACCGGATTCTCTGAATGTGGCTGACCTGTGAGCTGACTGAGAAGCCATTGAGAATGGCACTGGGTCTTGTTTCGTCTGCATGTACTGGCTTTTTGGGATCCTGGTCTGCTGTTTGGATCCTCACCTTCCTGGACCTGGAGGAAGAGAGGAGGAACCTGGACTTCCCACAGGGCAGGAAACCCTGTCTGCTCTTGGGACTGGTGATGGAGGAGGAGAGGGAGTGGGGGGAGCGGGAGGGTATTGGGAGGAGGGGAGGAAGTGGAAATTCTTTTAAATAAATAAATAAGGAAAAAAAAAGAGCTGACCTTAGCTTTTGAGAGCTCACTGACTCTGAACTAGTAGTGGGAGAACCTGAATAGGACCAAATCAGTCACACTAAATGTGGGGAGACAGTAGTGAGACTTGGATAGATAATCCCCTTTGGTAATGTGTATACATTTTCAAGATCCCTTTCCTCTAGAGAAGCCTATGCAATATAATACTGCATATAAGATGGAATACTTTCTCACAGAAGAGCAGCATTGTAGCATCTCATTGAATAACAGCAGCATTCAGTTTAGTTTTCCTGCCTAGCTCTACTCTGCCCTATATCACAGGCCAAGGCAGCTTCTTTATTCATTAACCCATAAAAGCAACACATATACAGAAGGACTTCCCACAGCAAGGACTTATTTAATACAAATGGACCCTAAATCAACAAGTAATTTTTTTTAAGTCAGAGATAGAGACAGAAACATAAAGAGGCAGAAATCCATGTAAAATGAAGAAAATGACAGGCCAGGAAGGACCAACAATTGCTGGCAACCTCTAGCATTATAACAGGAACTCTGCTTTGAAAAAGCCGGAACCTTGATTTAAGATTTCTTGTTTGTAGAACTGTGAGTTTAGCTGAATAAATTTCTGTTACTTTGAGCCACACAATCAATAGTAGTTTGTTTTGTGGCCCTAGAAAACTCACACCGATGTCTTGTACATTTGACTGTAGTCGCTGGTTTCTTTCCTACAAATATAATCTAATCAAGACAAAATCAATATCACTTTCACAATATGCTACAATTTAACAAGAAAGTACATAAATATATGAGACAGCATTATACTTCAAAGGTGCCTGCTCTGCTTCATTTCTAAAAATAATCCCCAGGGATTTCTTCATTCATACTTCACAGTACTCTATAATTTTTATTTTTTTGTTTTTGAGTTTATAATATAATTATATCAAATTTCCCTTCCCTTTTATTCTTATCCCTGACCCTCTCATATACCCTCCTTGCTCTCTTTCAAATATCTAGTGTCTTCTTTTTTTAGACACAGAGGAACAGGGGAATTGATATGACATTGTCTCTTAGTGTTGTTGGAATCTATGCCCATAAAGTGACACCAGTATTACTGCCGAAACATCAACTAAACAAGGACAGCAATAGAAAGCCCAGGAGGCCTCAAGTCTATACTAATAACCATAGAAAACCAAGACATTTTGGAAACTGGAGAAATAGTCTTTCTCAGGGAAGAACATATCTATTGTTTATCAGATACCAAATGGTCAGCCCAGCAATCTATCGTACCATACACTAATCATTACCATACTTTATTAATGAAGTAATTCAGAAAGAGAGATACCAACCCCTGGAGAGATCATGTATCAGAGTCATTATTAAATCTCATTTCAAGAAACTCTACTCCGGGGTAATTTAACTTCTTATTATGGCTAATCCCTTCATGTTACATAATAAAAGATCATTAGAAAGTAAATAATCACATTTTTTTTAAGATGAAAAAGTCTTTTAATTCAAATGCCCATGTTCCTGGAAGTACAAAATCTGCAAGAGGGGCATATGAACCTAGAACCTGTCTACTTGTGATACTCGGACTTGTGCCCAGATGCTCCTGTGAGCCTGATAAACAAGTTTGAGAAAACAGGTTGAAACTGGCATAGTCATTATATTGATCAGGAAAATGAGATTTATTTTTTTTATATTTATTTATTTATTTTGTATACAATATTCTATCTGTGTGTATGCCTGCAGGCCAGAAGAGGGCACCAGACCCCATTACAGATGGTTGTGAGCCACCATGTGGTTGCTGGGAATTGAACTCAGGACCTTTGGAAGAGCAGGCAATGCTCTTAACCTCTGAGCCATCTCTCCAGCCCGGAAAATGAGATTTATAGAAAGCGATTCTTCAGTGAACATGTATCAGTTCCTCACAGAACTGAGATCAATAGAAGACCTGCTGAGAAATAGAAGACAAGCCAACATTTATTACCGCATAATTAATACGAGCCATCTGGGCTTCATGGTTTCCTTCTCAGAGATAAACTAGGAAGCCCAGGCATTACTAAGCAAACTACACCACAGCTGCAGGCAATACAAGGAGCAGCTGTGAGCAATGTGATTTTTATGAAACCATACAGATGTTCTACATTACAAATATCGCTGTGACTGTAAATGGCATTTTAAATAAAAATGAGTTACAGAGGTAATTCTTGACAGTATTACAGTGACAGACAATGGATATCCTTTCATGATACATAAACCATATTGCCTCCCATGCATTACTTACTATGCTTTATAGAGGACAGATTTCCCAAGTCTAAGGTACATGGATTACATTTAAATTACCCACCAAAAATTTTCTTTCCTTTTGTCTTGTCTTTAGTCATTAGAAAATTGATTGATATTAGACAAGCATGACAAATACTTCCAATGTTTGTAATTAAATCAAATTTAAAATAAATTAAATTTAATTAAACTCATAATTGTGTTTTAGGTTGCAATCTGGGTTATGCCACAACATAGCTCCCCTAAGGTACCTCATGTTCTTTTCACATCCATTAATTGGAAAGTTTGTGTAGTTTCACATGCTCAACTCTAACAGAATAAGTTGGCTCTTGCCTGTATCCTCAGGTACGCAAATATCTACTATGTTCATATTATGACAATAAGAAAAGGTTAAATAAATCATTCTCACAGAAGTTAACATCATCTCACTGGCATGCAATTCCCAGCATTGTAAGTAATGCATCACCATCCAAACTGAAATCTACAGTTGAAATAGATTAAAGTTACTTTCTTAAGATGAAAATACAAAATGAAATTTTGCCCTAAATTTACTTTATTTGCTTTAAAATGTAGACATTTAATAGAGAGAACTACAGGCAGTTTAGGAATGCTTAGCATGGAGCAGGAAATATACCCTTTTCTGAGAGAGCAACCTTCAGTGTTCCAATTTCTAATGGTCAGAACCCAAGGAATGTCATGCAGAAGGAGCAGGTAGTAGCTGAGGATTCTTGTGTATTTAAAAATATACATATTCGTTCTATAAAAATTGATAAAAAAGTGGCCATAAATAAAAATAACAAAAAGTCAAGATAGAGTATAATGGTGTGGTTCAGAGGGAGTAGAATGGAGGGAAGAATGCATGTATATTATAATCTCAAAAATATAAAAAGAATTAAAAATTTTGTTCCCACTTTTTTGCCTTTAAATAATTATTTCTTGTATGTAAGTGTTTAAACACGAACCGTTTTTGTCATATAATAAATTTATTGAATACCTAAGATTCAATGTGTGGTAAAAGATCAGAAAAATATCTTAAATGAAGAAATTGATATTTCATTAGAAAAAAACACCAAAACTAAACTTCATGATGTTTTTAACTCTTAGGCTACTGAACTGTTATATATATATTTGTTGTTGAGTATTATTTTTACTAAAAAAAAGTTTTTGCAATTATTTCCCCTTGCCTGTTGAAGGCACCTGATTGTTTTTTATAAAAAACTGAACTGCCAATAGGCAGGCAGAGAAAGAATAGACGGGGATGGCAGGTAGAAAGAATAAATAGGAAGAGAAATCTAGGCTCAAAGAGAACAGAAGTGTCAAGAGAAGAAGGAGGAGAGAACTGGACAGGAGAGACCTGGAGCCAGAAGTCAGTAAACTGCCAGTCAGCCAGGCATAGAGAAACAGTGGAAGCAGGATATACAGAAGAAAGGTCATAAGTCCCAAGGCAGAGGATAAAAAGAAATTGATGAATTTGAATTAAAAGAGCTGGCCAGAAATGACTCTAAACTAGGCCGAGCATTCATAATTAATATGTCTCTGTGTCATGATTTGGGAACTGGTTGAAGGCACAAAAGAAAAGCCCTGGAACATATAGTAATATGCCTTAATAAAATACAAACAAAATAGAGGATTTAGAGACTACCATTTAACTGAGGAGACTGCCAAATGCTATTGATAATCATTTCAGTAGACTACCTTATAATTAATTATCTCAATCAGTTCTGATCACCCCCTCCTCATCAACAGCTATCCTGGGGATGTCATTCACGGCTATAGAAATATTTTCCACTCTGTAAGTTTCTCTGACCGGATAAAATTGTTGTAGAAAACAAAAGCAAGCCTAAGCCCCCAGACTAGACCGGGATTAAGGATCTTAAGAATGAGACAGCTATATCATATTTTTGGCATTTGAGAATTTGGGGGGCATCAAATAGGAGTTAGGTGAAAGCATGAAGTGGTTTTCTGTTTAAACTTCAGTACTTTACAGACGTGCAGAAGTAAACCTCATTCCCACAGAGGGCACATTCAGCTTTCCAAAGAAAGCACATTGCTTTCCAGCCACAGGCTAAGCCACCCGTGTGGTAAGACAGTGGTATCAAGTGTTGCCCTGCTAAAGTTTCAGAAAGAGAAACTAGAGAGCTGCAAGCCTTTATTTTCGGGGGTTTGTCCTAGGTTATCTTTCTCTATGGCAGTTTCAGTGTATTTTATGCTGCTTTCTTTAGAGTTGGGAAACGCGGCGGGAAGATGGCACTCTTAGCTACTTGAAGGCATTCATGAGTGTGACCTAAATCCCCCCATCTGCTCCTTTTAGCTCCATATGGTGTTGGTGCCCACACTTGCTAGAAGGGAAAAAGGAAATAAAAGGAAAATCCAAGAAGCAAAACCCTCGTCACGCTCTCACTTTCAAGCCTCATTATTTATTGCATATCAGCCAAAAGGAAATGTGTAATTTTTCTGTCTTTTTCAAATGGGTCTCATTCAGATCTTTACCAGACCCTTTCTGTAACTTTGACTGCTATAAGGATTTTCTTAAAGCACACACTTTGTTAGCATGTGTAAACCTTCTGCATTCTTAAATCAGCAATGTCTAATTTTTATTTGAGTAAACAAATAGTCTTAAATTTTGTATTCATTTTCCCAAAATAATTGTGTGTTTTCCCTGTACGTTTTCAATATCATTTCTATTTTTCTTCTCATTTTTTGTTTAAAATTTATCATATGCGTGAATTATAAAATTTTAGAAACCCATCCAAAATAATACTAGCAGGAAAACATTAGTTCTTTGAAATTTCCTGCAATGCCGTTTTGCATATCTTCACTCTTCCCCATAACCTTTCCCAGACACACCCACCCTCCTCTCCTCACACAATTTGGTGTCTTCTATGCACTTAACATTTACATATCACATCGAATTTGCGCCCTATCATGTATTCTTGAGGTGTGGTCTTTGACTAAAATGTGGTCAACCGACCAGGGGTTAAGTCCCTGTCTTAAGGAAAATAGACTGTCTCTCATAGCAGCTACCAACTACTAATAAATAGTCCTGTACCTAGGAAGGGGCCATCATGCTCATGCCCCCTCTCTGTGCTAGTCTTCAGGATGATTTGAGCCTGTGCAAGGCTTGGATAAGGTGTCCTGACTGCTGTGAGCTCCTCTGGGCACTGTCGTCCTGTGTCCAGATGATGATGCTTTCTTATATTCATTCACAGCCTCTGACACTCCCATTACTTATACTCTTTCTGCCTTCTCTTCTGGAAATTATCCTTGGGCGTTCAAAGGAGGGTGTGCAATATAGACATAAAAGATATTGATAATTTTGTTTATTCATACTGAAAGAGGAATTACCTGGAATATCAGTTTTTAAATGCTTTGTCCCTTATTTAGAAGGTTTCTAAAGTTTTCAAAAATTTTGATTTAAATTCCTTATCTTCCTATTTTAAAAGTTTTTAAAACATGAAATGTGTTCTGGTGTTCTAGAATAAATTTTATTTCTTCTGATAGTCATTGGGTAATATTTGTTTCTCTTCTACTGACATGTTATAATTTAAGGAATGATCAACAATTAGTTCTATAGGAATAAAAAATAATAATTTGCATGATTTCTATAAAATACCTAAAAACTTCAAACACATTTATTATACATATTGCTCTGGAATGAAAATTTAATGATGAGTGTATAGCTATAACTAAAACTATCAGAGGTGTAATACAATGATTAAAATGATATAGGAATTTAGAAAACACAGAGAGAGAGAGAGAGAGAAAGAGAGAGAGGACTTTTGAGAAAGAGGAGAGGAAGCCAGTTGAGAGAAGAGGCAAATAAAAAAAAGAGAGTGCAGTGGTGAATATGACCAAATTATACCATGTAAGCATATGAAAATGGTGCTCAAATAATACGTTCCAGTAAAATGTCTACATATATCAACAAAATAATCTGTAAAAAGGGAATAATAAGGGGTCAGGAAAGACACCTGTGAAATAGTGTCTTTTGGATATAATGTTGCCATTGTATTCATGAGCTCAGCAACTCTGGGAGCCTGCACAATATGGTCACAAGCTTAAACCATTCAGCATTTCAAAATGGATTGAGAAGAAGCTAATGAATTCCTACCTCTAGCTAAGGAACTGTTGGCTGTTTATTGCTAATAGATGAAAGAAAGATAAGCATCTTCAAGATAGAACAGTCAGTGAACCCTATCAGTTCCCCACTTCCTATTTTCAAAATGTTTAAGAATAAATAACACTTTATTCTTTGTTCTTTTCATATTTACTGTGAAAAATAGGTATAATAAATATTCAGCATTATCTTTGCAAGTTAAATTTTGTCTTCTGTAGTTTTAAATGTTTTATGTGTATAGGTGTTTTGCCTACTTATATGCTCGTGCATCATGTATGTTCCTAGTGACCCTGGAGAGTAGATGGTGGTAGAACCTCTGGAACTGGACTTATAGAATGTAGAAGTGAATTACTATGTGGTCGCTGGGAACCAAATTTGGATCCTCTGGAGAGCAAGAAGAGCTCTGAATTGCTGAGTCACTCTTCAGTCAGCAAATTATCTTGATAAATCCTATCATAGTCATGTGCTTTAGTGAGCCAGATTTCTTTGCCTTTAGAAAATCTTGCATTGCTAAATATTATGTGTATATTAAAATTGACTTATTTACAGTTTTTAATTAAATGAACTTAACCTTAAATAATTAATGTAGTTGCCAAATAGTAGGTCAATTTAGGGTATTTAAGCTCTTTTATATGTCTTTATTACAAAAATTTATTATATTTTGTTAATTATTTATGCATATCTTCATTTTATTATGTAAGATTATAAGTTGAAATTGTGGTACAGAGGAGATGGCTTAGCTGATAGTGTTTAATGCGCAACTTTGAAGACTTGAGTTCTAAGTCCCCAACACACGCATAAAATTCTGAGTGTTATCTCACAAAACTGTGATCCCAGTGTACTGGGGAAGGCAGAGACATATCACAGGGGCCTACAGGCCCGCAGACTAACTGCGGGTTCAGTGAGAGATCTTGCTTCAGTAAAGTAGGGCAGGGAGTTATAGAGCAGGAAACCCAAGGTTCTCCACTGGTTTCTGGGATCACATAGGTGCCAGGAGGGAAGGGTCATAAATATAAGAAGTATTTCCTGGAGAAATTACAAATTCATGGTTAATAAATCATTGTTATTATACTTTCCTTTGTAGTAGGAGGAAGAGGGTGGATGTGGGAGGAATTGGGTCAAAGGGTGACTATGAGTAAAATAATTGTACAAAATTCTCAAAGTGTTAATAAAATATTTTATTTTAATAGAATTAGACTTTCTTAAACTTTCATGTTATGTGAATGAAAGTTGACTTTCATGTTTATACTCCCAAGAGCTGGGTACAATGATTAAATATTTGTTGACACTCATCAGATTACATATTGACTATTTTTTATTTTTAATAATTTAAGATAATTTAATACGAGCTATACATTTTGTTAATTCTTTACTCATGCATTGTTGCCTATATTTCATTTTCTTACAATTAATCTTTCAACTTTAAAAACTAATCAACCTTAATTATTTATGCGATAAAATATTGTATCATGTAGTCATATTACATTGTAAAATATTGTATTATTTTATTATGCTTCAAGTTTTTGTTTACCATAGCCAAATAATTTCATGTGAGATTAGAAATTATCCCTGAAGTTTTTATTTTAGCTGTGATATTTAGTAAAAGTCTTACTGACTTTACTGTTTCTAATTTCTGGGACACTAAGAATTTTGATTGCAAATAGTATTGTATGTACATTAACTTTTTCTTGGACACAGGCTGATGTGGAGGTTGACCTAGAATTCATGTTAGAATTGGGATAGTATCAACCTTCTCATCTTCTTACCCAGATGTACACCATCCTAACTAATTTTATTGAATAATTGGAACTAAACCAAGGGCTCTACTTGTATACTCTATTCTATGCACAGCCTTATTACATATGTACTAGAATGTCTATGTAGAAAATTTATTAGTTTTTGTTCCTATTGATCCAGTTCTATTTTGTTTTTCGGTGATTCCCTGGATACATTTTTTTTGTTCTATTAAGGCATATTTGCACTAATTGTTGTCTATTGTCAAACACTTAAGTATTGTTCTAATTTAAATGTAATTGGTCCCCGTAAGCCCAAAGGGAGTGGCACAATTTTGTCTTGAGAGATTACTCAGTCACTTAAGGCTACACTCACAACCAAAAACATAAGATTTGCTGTGGTCATAGTTTCTCTTCACCACAATGAAAACCCAAACTGTGACAACTTACTGGTTAGAGGTTCTCAAAGTGATCCCATATCCTAAGTTTCATCATCATATTTTTTACATAAAAGAAAATCCAATACTGGCAGAATAAAATCATGCATCATGGGAAGGTTCTGTGAAGGAAAATTATTAGGATAATCAAAAGGTAATAACTTAATGTCTCCCCATATTTTCTCATACCCCACTTTGATGAAGATACCACTTCTCCATAGATTAAAAGCTGCATTTGTGAAAATTTACTATAAGGTGGTAATCCTTTAATCTATTTCATTTGGTGAAGTATCTTCACATCTACAAGTTATGTGCATCTATTTGGTGTGGCTTAGAAAAATTGGTAAATTTTGTTAACTAATTAAACCTCTGCTGACATTGCTTTGTAGTATGCCACACTGAGCAATATGCAAGAAGCATTTATCAATTCTGAACACGTATCCTCTGGGGGTTTTAGTGTGAATTGTTCTAAATTCACAACTTTCCACAGCAGTTAATTTCGTTTATGTCATGTATAGTTAAGTATTCCTTAACACAAACTCTGTGCAAATTGATTGAGAAACAAAAAGAGCATACATTGCTATTTTTTTGTCATAGAGAAATAAACCATAGAAAATTAAATGTTTTTTTCTTTGAAGACATTACACCAATGTTTTAAACAACACTGTCTTTGATAATTTGATATATGCATAAATTACATAAAATAATGAAAACAAATTAGTTGGTATTGTAGTGTAGTGTTACACCCCACTTGAATAAATATATAAAACTGTTTAAAAATAACTGATTTGTATAACCAGTTGTACTCATGTAGAACTGTATATAAATATATATCTAGCTGTTTTTAGACTATTGTAAGATAATCCTATATCTCACCTAAAATATAAAAATGTTTTGGAATAAGTCATTCATATAACCATGTGTAGTCACAAAGAAATATATAGATATAGGCAGATAGATATTTTCAAATAATATTTATTTCAATAAGTAAATAGGAATATAAATTGAACAGAGAGTCCTTGACAAAAGGACAAGTAGGCAATAGATATGAAAATTGTTAGATATTCTGAGCTGTAAAGAAATGTAAATTCAAGTTCATTGTAATGTAATGTAATGTAAATTAATACCCCATTGCAGCTTAGTTAGAATGACTAGCATCAAGGAAAAACAAATGCTGACAAGGGTGCTGAAAAAGGACTTTCACAAACTGCTAATAGCCTTGGGAATCAGAGCAACTGCTATGGCAATCAATATGGCTTTCTTTCTCAAAAGATTCAAAATAGAAATAGCATATTATTATGCCATAGTACTCGCAAACGTGCATCTATTGGGATTAAAGTCAGCTTGCTAAGCAAACTTACACAGTCCTGTTTATCCTAACACTATAATAGTCAAGTTATTAAATCAGCATAGCAACCCAACCATTGCATGAATAAAGCAAGTGCAATGTGTCATGGAGTGTTACCTAACAACAAAGAAGATCAAGATTATTTTATTATCAAGAAAATGGGTAGGGCTGGGCGTTGTCCAATTGTTAGATCACCGGTGCCCTTTCAGACTCCCCATTTTCCCTGCCATGTTTCTCCATCACAGTACACATTGCAACTACCTCTCCTACTCTTCCTCCTGAAGCCAAATTTCTTGATGGATTTAGAATGTCTAAAAGGCTCTCCCATCTTCCAGGCATCATGGTGCCATTGACGTGACAGTGCTGTTACTCATGATGCTATCCCTGCTCAGTATTTGAAGGTAATCTCATGTCATTTCCTCCCTCTAGCCACTGATCTCTCTCATTAACACTTAATCAAAGCAAGCCAAATTAAGACAAATGTCATGCTTTTTGTTATAAGTAGTAAAAGAACCCCCCCCACACACCATGCATGTAAGTATATGGAGTCTTATTTTGGTGAGAGGTTACTAGCTGATGAAAAGAGAAGAGCAGGAGAGGACAATGGACAATAATCAAAGTACAATATCCCTATGTGCACACATTTCATAAGGAAACCTACTGTCTGAGCAGATAAATAAAAATAATGGTTAGAAAATCATACTGTTGTTAGATTTCCAACCCCATCTTAAACTGCATTGACGTAAATATCATCTATTAGTATCCGAGTCTACTCCAGAACTGATGGAACAAATGCAGTCCTTTTTATTGAGGAAGAACTTGTGATTTACTGATTTGAGGTTGCAGCTTTGGTCTTTAGTATATCTTCTCTTTGAATCTTGCTTGCACTAACTCAGTTTTGAGAATTTACATTTTAGAGGTTGAGCAAATTAGCTTGTCTTTTTATCTGTAGAATGTGATAATTCCTAATGTGCTCAAAAGGTTAGCATGAGATTATGTCATCTAACACTGGCATGCCATTTAATATAATTTAATGTTTTTGTTATATATTTCTTTATAAGGGGTGGAGACAAGAAGTCATTGTTTTTATCTACATATCCATATTGCCTCATCTAGTCATGCCAAATAGTAAGACCTCAAAATTTGGTGTGTTCAGCAGATGGTTTGTATCATTTTTATTGACTATATCCATTCATTTAATATATACCATAATCATATGTCAAATTTGCAAAAATATATTACTTTATTTGTTTCAGCATTGGAAACATGACTTACATTATGTATTACTAGATTACATTTAAAACATATGATAACTTGAGATATAAAACATTAATATTTTGAAATTTTATAGTTAAATACTTAACCTGTGAGAACAAATTATTGTTGGCTTAATATTTCAACCATAGTTATGTGAATGATGGAGCAATTGTGATTAACAGAAGAGGCTTAAAAAAGTTTCAGTCTGAGTTTCCAAAAACATTTATTTGTTATCTGTTGAATTAAACTTACTTTAAAAACAGCACTACCCCCAAGGTACTGAGAGGCCATTAACCATGGAGATACTAAAACGCAGACAATAATGAATAAGCTGAATCCCACCAGCTTTTGTTGATATGCTTATGTTGAATGATGGCAAGTGCAGCTATAATTAAGCTTTCTGAGATCCTAACTCCTTTTCTATACTGAGAGCAAAAAAAAAACAAACCTGCTATCTTTTGTAGAATAAAAGACCACAGGGCATTATTCATTTTGTAAATACTGCTCAGAGTGAAATACTTTAAAATAATAAAGACAAAACTGTAATTCCAAGGAGGTGATGTATTCCTGAGTTGTTTTTTTTCTAGTTTTCCTTAATTAATTAATTTATTTATTTATTAAAAATTCCCACCTCCTCCCATCCTTCCATTTCCCTTCCATTCCCCCTTCCCTCTCCCCCTCCCTCTCCAGTCCTAAGAGAAGTCAGGGTGCCCTGCCCAGTGTGAAGTCCAAAGCCCTCCCCCCTCCATCCAGGCCTAGGAAGGTGTGCATCCAAACAGACTAGGCACCCAAAAAGCCAGTTCATGCAGTAGAATCAAACCCAGTGCTGTTATCATTGGCTTCTCAGTCAGCTCCTTTCAGAGAGTCCCCTTGTCAGTCACATTCAGAGAGTCCAGTTTGATCACAAGCTCATTCAGTCCTAGGCCAGCTGGCCTTGGTGAGCTCCCATTAGATCAGTCACACCTACTCAGTGGGTGGACGCACCCCTCCTGGTCCTGACTTCCTTGTTTATGTTCTTCTTCCTTCTGCTTTTCATCTGCACATATACACATTAGAGTTCTACTCAGTGGTAAAAAAAACAATTACATCTTGAATTTTGCATGCAAATGGATGGAAATAGAAAACACTTTACTGAGTTAGATAACCCAGACCCAGAAAGAGGAATATGGTATGTACTCACTCATTAGTGGATTCTAGCCATAAACAAAAGACATTGAGTCTATAGTTCATGATCCTAGAGAAGCTAAACAATAAGGTGAACTCAAAAAAAGACATATATTTATTCTCCTGTAATTTTTTTTCTTCCTAATAGGCAAAGAGCAACTCTTTTTGTACCGAGGGGAATCATGTTGGACATAGGAAAAGAAACTTGTTCTTCTTGCCGTGTTGTTTGTTTATGAATAGTATAGCTTTATTTAATGTAACAATTCACATGGATGTTGGTGTTTTGAATGCCTAGGATTTTTAATTTAATTTTATTGGGAAAATAATTTTATACAATTTATTCTAATCACAGTTTCATCTCCCCTACTCCTCTCAGATCCTTCCCAACTGTTCACCTACACAGCATCATACCTGATCATTCTTGCTCTCTTTAGAAAGCAAAAAAATGGAGCAAACAAAACAAACCAGTAATAAGCAGAAATAAGCATAAGAAACACACATACATACAAGAAAACAAAAAAGAAAATTCATGACGATTGTAGGAGGCCGCTTGTTTGTTTCCTGGCATCTTAGACCTGAAATAATTACACAGAAACTATATTATTTAAAACTCTGCTTGGCTATTAGCTCTAGCTTCTTATTGTCTAGCTCTTAAATATTAATTTGACTGATCTCCATTAATCTGTCTATTGCCACAAGGCTGTGGTTTAACAGGTGAATTTCTGTCATCTGTCTCTGGAGGGGCTACATGTCTTCTCCCTGACTCTGCCTTCTTTCTCCCAGCATTTAGCTATTATTCTCTGCCTAGCTCCATTCTGCACTGCTCTGCCATAGGCTCAAAGATTATTAACCAATGGTATTCACAGCACACAGAGGGGAAACCCACATCACATGACACACAAAATCATAAATCATAATATACAAACAAAAGACCAGTAAAACAAAAAACAAAGCTCAAAGTAATATGAAGCAAAAACTCCACAAAAATACCTCTGTGTTCATTTTGGTCATCTATCACTGAGCATGTGGCCAACCCTGAACTGTGGTTAATATATGCAATGAATCTCCTTTGGAGAATCTAATTTTTCCTCGCAAGTGGATATCAATTGCAGATAGGTTCTTAGTTAGGGATGATGGGACCACTTCTGGCTTGAATGGATGCAGGCTCTTGATTTTGTCATAGGTCCCTGGGCTCTTTTGTCATAGGTTATTGGCCACTCAATCAGTGTTGAATATGGATTAAATTGTGTGGAGTGTGCATTAAGTCATATTAGATATTGGTTGCTTATGCCCCTAAGCTTTGTGCCACATTGCAGTAGTATGTCTTGCAGGCTGAACACCACCATGGAGAAAAGGTTTGTGGCTGGGTTGATGTTAACATTTCTCCTTTGTTAATATGTTGCATGCCTTCATAGACCAGAGATTAGCTTTTATGGTTGAAAGCTCTATGTACGCAAAAATTTGACTTCTTGATGTTTAATGAGTTGTGTAGATATCTTCAGCAATAAAGCCCTATCATCAGGTTGTGGAGCACAACTGATAGTTTTGCAAATACCCTGGGTTGTTTGGAGATTGCCATAGCCAAAATTAGTCCCTTTGGCCAAGAAGACAACTAGATGCAACTCAGTTCTAGTACTGAAAGCTTCATTTGGTTACAGGAGATGACATTTGCAACCCTTTCTCGTTATTTGGTGATTTCATTTAGATTGCTTTTATGTATGTACATTTGAGGTAGCTTCTACTGCATTACTTTTTCATACTACTCCATAAATGACCCTCAGTTTTCACTCTCTTCCGGTATTCCCTTCCACTTCCCCCATTTTCCTCTCCCTATCTCCATTGATCCTCAGTTTTTAGTACTCCTTCTATTAATCCATAATTATTTATTCTAGTTCTCTTTTCTAGGTTGATCTATCTGCTCCCTCATCCAGTCTTTTACTCTATACCTAACCTATGTGCATCTACAAATTGTTGCTTGGTTATCATTGAATTAAAAGCTAACATTCACATATAAGTGTATATCATATTTGTCTTTCTGAGTGAGTGTTGCATCTCTAAGCATGATATTTTTTCTAGCCCCATCCCTTTGCCTGCAAATTTTATAATTTTATTTACTTTTTAAGGGTTGAGAAATATTCCATTGTATCAATGTACCACATTTTCTTTATTCATTTGTGTGTCGATGGGCTTATAAATTGTTTCTAATATCTGACTATTACAAGTAGAGCAACAATGAAGGATGGCTCAGTGGTTAAGAGCACTGGCTGTTCTTTCCAAGGTTCTGAGTTCAATTCTCTGTACCCACATTTGTTCACAGCTGTCTATGAAGGTAGTCCCATTGTGTCCAATGACAGACATACATACCTATTTATTTACAGACATACATTCATAGTTTTAAAGAATACTTTCTTGAACTTATTGATAATGTTGTACATCTTATAGATGTATAACCATCAAAGGCCAATGTGGCCCATATAGCTTAGAATTTAATCATGATACCATGATTTGAAAACTCACAACACATAGAAGTTGATGCATCACGTAGATGAGAAGTTTCTTGGCTTGAGTCCCATGTTTCATTGTCTCTTCCTGTGTTATTAACTTCACTACCTTTACTGCAAACATAATTACTGTAGTTAACTCAGACTGCAATTAGCCATACCTACATAATGTGTGAAATCAATGAGTCCTTCTGTGGTGCATCTTTATTTATTTTTATCACTTTTTTATTACTATGAAACTTTTATTATTCATACAATTGAATTTCTGTGTACCCGTATTGTTAACTCAAACCTGCAGACATTTCAAACTGACCTGGATTAAAGTAAAGCACAGCTTTCTCTTCCTAATTATGGCAAGCATTTTAACAGCTGCCTCTCCAAAGTTACTGCGCATTTTGCTTTACACTTTTGAATAATGTATTACAAATTTTCAGTTCGAGTTTATTATCAATCCAGCATTGAGTTTTATAATCATCAGTAATTTCTTTATGATTTTAGTGATTTCAAGAATGACTAAAGATGTTATTGTTTACAATATCACTTTGATATCTTTAGATAAATGGGTTACAACTCAAATCGATTTGAGGTTTATTGGTTTTGAACATGTGTTGGAGCAAGTCTTAAAGTCTTTAGGCTACTGCTGTCCTTCCAAGCCAGCCTTTATTCTTTATATCAATTTCATACATATTTAATTGTTGAGTTACTTTTTATGTGTGCTTGCATGTGTCTGCCCTATGGAATGCCTGTGGGGGTCCAAGGACAACTTCCAAGAATCACCTCTCCCCGACCATGCAGTTTCTGGGAATTAAACTCAGATTGTCAGCCTTGGTGAGCAACATCTTTTCCCACAGTGTTCTCACTAATCCTACTCTATATTCATGATGCCTTTTTACCTCAACCTGCTGGCTTTTCTCAATCACATTATTTTAGGAGCCCCAATTTTTATAGGTTCAGAAATGTTGTTATCCATTGGATCTAATCTGAGTCTCTGAATAGCAGTGGCTTCTTTAAGGTGGACACAGGGGCTCCTGGGTCCATGATTGACCATGAGACACCAGCGTCACTTACAGATTTTGGAAGTGGTAGCTGTCCTCATCTTTGGCAGAGGTATTGGTGTTTGAGAAACTGCATTATATCAGAATACGCCAGTGAGATGACAAAGTGATCTTGTGATTTTGTGCCTCTAACCTGTGTGCTTCCAGTGAGAGTGAACTGATTTGTTCCCCTCATTTAGCATCTTCAGTGTTCAGCGCTTTCGTGATGAACTTCATCACACTGTGCATTTGTTCCTGGTCCTTAAAGTATTTATTCATTCCACTCCTTTTGCCAGCTAGACATTGGGTGTGTCTTTTCTGTCCTAATACTTCCCTATATTATTAGTGTAATAAACTCTTCCGTGACAACACACATTGTTTGAATAATCATAATATTAACAGCTACAAGGTTGAATGTAGTTTTTAGGAAAGAACATCTCATTTGAAATGACACTATAATAATATCACCATGAATAAAATTTCTCAAGAAATTATGAGAGGAAACACTCTCCTATGATCATTTCTGATACTTTCTTTAATTTTCTACAACTATCCAGAATTGAGGGTGATTTCCAGAGAACAATGTATATCACTAGGTTTGGTAGCAATATTCACCACCAGGAATTTTAAATAACAGTGGATATCAAAGGAAAAAATAACTATCATATAAAGGTGATCGGGCCATCTCTATCATCTTTGGCAAGCATATCAAGCATCTATCATTCATTGAAGAGAAACATAATCCAATAAGTTACCTAACTTACCACAAAAACAGAAACTAAATAAATAGTGAAGTTGCTGCAAAGACTCCATGCAAGTTAAAAGCCTCTGCCGTTTGAGGGATTATTGAATTATTTCTTGTCCATCTTCTACGTATAAAGTTTAATAAAAGCAAATTCACGATCTGACTTCATGTCTGGAATGTTGGTCTGGATAACTATTTGAGCGTCCTTATGTTTCCCCATGTAGTAAGATGTCTCCTCCACTTCTATACACTTATTCAGAATCAATGATTCCTAGAGTTTATCCTTCAATGTCTGTGATCTTTGGAAACTGGCCACTCCAAGACTAAATGTAGGAAATTCCTGGCTGTCAACTCTGCTGGCAGCATGTGTCTGTAACTGTCCCTGGCCTTTCCCTGACCTTGATTGTGGCGGTCATCAGTCAAGTAGCAAGAGCGGCCTGTTTTGGATTCACTGCTGTAAGTTGTAGAGAAATGCACCAGCCGTGGGCTGTCACTGCAGTCACACTTCCTGAACTCAGGCCATTAGGTTAGCCGCTGTTTTATCACACTCTGTTGTTATTTTTTCAGTATATCCATCAGTCTGTCAGACCAGATTTTTCTGCTTCTGACAATCAAAGCTATGACCAGAAGGGAAAAAAAAAAATGCACCAGGATTTTATCATTTAAAACCCAAAGCGAACCTCAAACCAAACCAAACCAAACAAAAAGATGAAAAATAGCCCCAACAGACTGTTTCTTATATGTCTTATATACATTATATCTCTGTGCCTGAAAGCAAATGGTTCCTGTCAATGTAGCCATTCTTTTGGTTGAGACAAGCAGTTTCTGTGGCACAACGGCCCACAGAGGTTTCCGGGTGCAGTGTACTTTTGTGAAATGCATTGATACAGTCTGGCAGCAAGTGCAAAGCTAAGCTTAGCCCCTGTGACCCTTGGAACAAGCCTGTGTTGCAAATATCCAACAAACTTCAAGCCAAGTTTTGGCTTCATGACCTACTGACACTTGTCAAAAGCAAAATGTCTGTCCAGATCATCTTCGCTGGGACAGAGTAAATACTGCCGAATAAAAGAGCCTGTCACTTGGTTGTTAGGGTATTTATCTAACTCTTCCATCTAGTTGTGGCATTATGATTCTGGTTGTGTTCACTGTTTCCTTGTTCAATATTGTAGACTAAAAGAATTTGAAGAGTGTTTCACATTTAAACCATAAAGTGACATGACATAATTTATAGCAAAAATAAATAAAGAAAAAGCCTATTGGACCCAGTGTATCTGAAGAGGGACTTGGAGCATAATAAAGTCAACAGCAATTTTCTAAAGGTTTCTAACTCATTTTTGCTTCTTTTCCTGAATATGTGGGTTGTGTGTTTTCAAGTACGCATG
Organism: Myodes glareolus; assembly: GCF_982192425.1. Classification (NCBI taxonomy): domain Eukaryota; kingdom Metazoa; phylum Chordata; class Mammalia; order Rodentia; family Cricetidae; genus Myodes; species Myodes glareolus. The sequence goes on along the minus strand of NC_142045.1, from coordinate 16,996,021 downwards.
TATGTAGGTGCATGTGAGGGTACAGATGGACATGCATGTGTGTCTGTGCTTGTGGGGGAGGGGCTCACAGCTAATACTGAGAATCTTCTGGATTGTTCTTATGCCTTATTCTTTGAGACAGGGTTTCTCAATTAAATCCAGATCTCCAGATACTGACTTTGCTCTGAAGACCCCTGTTTTTGCTTTCCGAGACTGGCATTACTAGTGAACTGCCCTGCCATTTAGCATTTGCTTAGTTTCTCGGGATCTGAGTCCTAGTCCTTTTGCTTGTAGAGCTTTATCCACTGCTATCTTCCTATGCTTTTCTTCAAATGTCCTAATCATTAAATACACTAACATCTACAAAGAGTGCGACCTAACAAATATATGGTCCTGCCTGTGATTGGAATCCCTCCTTTGGGTTTTACATGAACAATGTAGTTATCATTATTAACTCTACCAAATATTTAGAGAAACATTTATTTTATTTGTGTCTATGTAGGAGTACTCACGTGTGAGTGTATTTGTAGATGTGGATACATGTTTATGTGGTTACATTTCTGTGCATGTGTGTGCTCATGTATGTGGAAGTTGAAATCGAAGCCTTTGGTGATGATCCTCAGGTACTATCTTGTTCCATGAAAGAGTCTCTCATTTTCCTGCAGCTCACCATGTAGCCTAGGCTGGCTGGTAGGCAGTACCAGGCTTTTGTCTGACATTTTCTGCATCCCTAATGCTAGGAGCATATGTGCTCGCCATCATCAGGGGCCTCTTATGTGAGTTTGAGAGTCTGAATGTAGTTATCCAAGCTTGTGTGGTAAACATGTCCCTAAATGAACTATCTCCTCAGCCTGAGAAGTTTGTTTAAAAAATTAAAAAGCAAAAATCAAAGGGACTACATTGGGAGGCAAGATTTTTAAACTTTAATTTATAGTATCATAAAAGCAACCCAAAGCGGCACATAAATTGCCTAGTAATGAGTGCTGACTCATTTTAATCTCTGTTTACTCTGGAGTATCTGTATGATTCCACACGTGCATATGTTGTGCATGCAAGTGTTTGTGCACCTGTTGTTTATGGCTTAAAGATTTCAGCCAGTGCCATCTGCTCCTTACCATTTTGGAATAGAAATGTACTGAACACTGTTTCTCTGCTTGGCAATGTTAAGAACCCCCAAGTTCCTTTTCTTATTCTGTTATTTAATAATTATATGACTTTGACTGTTTATCACATTTTTATACAAATTGTTGTCATATCACCTTTCTGTTCAAAATAGAAGACAAAATCTCTCATAGCATTTAAATTTAAAATGTTAAGTGTGCTTACAATTCAATACTTGATTGAACAACCATGAGAGACATCCTCGATTTCCATTACAGTTGGGAATACCAGTTATCTCTAAAGATCCTGTTTACGGCATTTTCTCTCCTGCCTTTAGAATTGTTCCAAGCTGCATTGTGTTTCTGTTTGGTGTAAGCTCCATCTATATCCTGTTTTCTTATATGTCAATGAGATAATTTATCTGCCCCTCAAATCCTAGAAATTGTTCCTTTTCAGAGTACAATGGTGTAGGAGGTCCTTCTGTTTATGTGTTGCTTTCATTGAATGATGAATAAAGAAACTGCCTTGGCCTAGTTGATAGGACAGAACTTACATAGGCAGAGTAGACAGAATGCTGGGAAGAAGGACAGAGTGGCAGACACCATGGATCTCCTGCCTGAGATGGACACTAGTTAGAATCTTGCCAGTAAACCACAGTCACATGGCGATACACTGATTAATGGAGATGGGTTAAGTCATTATCTGAGAGTTAGCCAATAAGAGGCTAGAGATAATGGGCCAGGCAGTGTTTAAATGAATACAGTTTCTGTGTGATTATTTCACGTGTAAGATAGCTGGGTGGCCAGGATGACAAGCAGCCCACTCTTCCTGTTCAGTACAATACCATAATAAGGGCTTTCACTTCCAACAGTATTGAAGTTGGGCTATTAGTACTCTTTAGAGACTTTTCAAACCAAAGCAGGATGCTTTAGTAGTTGTTCAAAGGCTTTCCCAGTATAATGTAAAAAATACCCCAAATTTGGTAACAAACGTACTTAAACTTCACTTTGATATTCAACACTTGTGTTGAAGACAAAATTGGCATCCTGTGTTTTACAGAGAACAATGGACTGCCTAAGTGTAGCCTTATCACCCACAGGAAGTTCTGTCCTAAATAAATGGAATTCAGGTTTATATGCATGGAAGCAGTTAAAGAAAGGTAACATCAGTTTGACAACTGACATTTATTGTCTCTTCAAGACTGTAGATTTCTTTCCCAGAAAGAAAGTTTTCATGGGAGCCCTTCTTTTCCAAGAATCCAAAAGATTCAAATTTCTTGAGATTCATTGTTTTGATATTCTAATAGCTAAAGTGTCTATTTACAATACATTCATTTCCACCAGATTGTTAACATTTGAATAATGAATTATAGAAGCCTTCAAATCAAGCCTTCTCCTATCTGATCTCAGAGCAGGTGATCCAGATGATGCCTCTGGAGACTGTCTAAGAATTGGTGCTTCAATAAAAGCATTAAAGGATGCTTTTGTGATGCTTCAACAAATTGATAATGCTATCTGCATATATGCTTTTCCCTCTGTCACTGACTCATTAACTTTTCCAAGACTCCCTTTTCCTGAAACTGTATTTCCAAATAATGGGATTACATGTACAATTTGATCTGGCAGTGTTTTATTTTAGTTTGAGGAACAGATAACAAAGGAACTTCCTTTAGCTATGAGTTTCACTACCATTATTGTGTCTCTCTGATTGTTTTAGAAACCTTTTTATTTTTCCACATTCATCTTATGTTTTTTTGAACTGTGATCTTGTGTCATAGAGGTATCATTTTATTCCTTTATTTTTACTTTTCATATCAACTATATCAACTATATCAACTATAATTTCATGTAGCTAAATGAAAATATTTCAATTGAGTAAGCTTACTGATTTTGTTTTTGTTCTTCTAATGTATAATTTTTATGTATAATATTTAAATCTTTATTTCTTCAGAATTTCATAGATGAGTAATTTATTGATTTATATCATTTGTACTTTCCTATCTTCCCTCCAATTCCTTCTATGTCCTTCTACTTCCTCTGAAATTCATTAAATCTTCACTATATTGTTTTATAATATATACATACACTTGTGAGTCCATGTACTGGATAATCTGTAAGCTATCTCATTCCTGAAAAATATTGATTCTCTTCTTCTCAGATACCATCGATCTCAGTAACTCTTCATTCCAGGGTGGAAACTTGTGAAATTATTCCTGTCTTTTGTTTTTTGTCATTCTGCAGATCTTTTTTAGGCAATAGTTGTTTTGAGATTTATGGGCCCAGCTTTTCTGTCTTGCCTAGACGAGTTTATCCAATAGCAGGTGTCCTGTCCTCCAGCTTTACAGTCTTCCTTCCTTCTCTTACACAAATGTACTAAACTTTACACCAAGCAGCTGCATTGTCGATGCACCAGTTGGGCTCGGAAACTCCAAATTTAAACTAGTCATAGATCTCTTTTACAGTCTCTGCTGGAAAATAAGCTTGCTTGAAGAGTTGATATGCTAAGCATTTAAAATACAGTTAGAAAAATATATTGGTTTAGGAAAATGACAGTAATAGGTTCTTTTCTAGAGTCCATTATCTCACCATCCAAGAGTGATTGGCTAGGTTGATAGTACCTGACACAAATTCCCCCCTATTCAGTCAACATTTGATCCAGTCCCTTAGTTGTTATCCCCAGGACAGAACACATTTGTCACCTCATGCCAATCAAGCCATTGCTGTGATTCATATTCTTTGCATTTGGTTACAACTATTGACTGTTCCTCTTGGGTTTTTTTTTTTTTTAGCATCTTTTGGTACTTTTAGAGCCAGTGCTTGGGGAGGGGACTGCCTGGTCAATTATAGCCCAATACCTCTGAACTTTGTGTCCAAATCTGTAGCATCTTAGGCAATAGGATCTTACCTTCCAGTTTTAGAATGCAAACAATGACAATGCTTGTTTTGTTTGTGGAGTCTTTTCACAGTCTTTCCTGTTAGGTTTTGAAGGTTTCTTTATTCTGTATTAGTAGTGAAAATTATTCCTTTCAAAAATGCTACACTCTGATTGTGTGTGTGTGTGTGTGTGTGTGTGTGTAGTTGGCTTCCTTTGCTACTCTGAAACCAGGTAACCAGGTTTAAGAAGGCCTCTACCAAGTTTTTGCATGTTCAATTTTGTCATATTGTATTAAGCAAAAGACGTGACTATGGTACTGCCCAAGATAGCCTCTCATTGCCACTCTGCTCAGTATACAGACTATGGTTTTACCAGAGTCTTTCATGGTAAGATCTTTCTCATTTTTAGTGATCTTCCTTCTCACCTGTGTCCTGTCTAATTTTAGGTTTATGTATTTATGTTTGTATGCATGCATGTTTGCATGTATTTATTTAATGTCAGCCCTTTCATACATTGTGAAATGTGTGAATTCTATCTGAGAACATATAGCTATTTGATACAGTTCTTTACTCATGGTTCTTTCAGTGGAGGTATTTGGAAGCTCAAATAAAAGAATAAGGTATATAATTAAAAGTTTGGTTCAAGAATAATAGCCACAGGTAAGTATCTATATCATTTGAAAAGTGAATATATCAAAGCAAATTGAAAATTGGTTAATTACAGCACTATATATTTAAAATTTACCTTTTTACATAGTTTAGTAATAATTCCTATCAAAATATTCATAATGTATTAAAATAATGACCATCATAGATGTTTACAACCAAAATTAAAATATTGTATACATTCTCTCAAAGTTTAAACTTTATTTTTCTTTTTCACGATAAACAAATGTGTATTGAAATCTATTAATATACTCTTAAGTATAAAACACTAGATTTATTATACACATAGCAGAAATAGTACTTTCAAGATCTGTGAGAGGAATTCTGAGATTCAACAAAGGACTAAGTTTTGATTTGTGTACTTACATTGCTGTTTCCAGAGTTCAGCAGAGTACACACAAAAAAATAGTCCATAAATAAATATTTGTTGCCTAGATGTTTTTCTTAGGAAATGTACCATTCTACGCTATTTCTTCTTAGAGAATCAGCAGTGTGATAGCCTCATTCTTCGTGGATTGGTGGCTTCGGGAAGATGGGAAGCAGGCTGTGGGAAAGGTGCTTCCGGTGGAGGAACTGTACAAAGTTTCTTAATCTGAGTGATGTGTATCCATAGATACAAGCACATTCTTAAAATCTGTATAAGGACAAAGGGAAAATAGCATGCATTGTTTTCACATGAATGAAAACAGCTGATGGAGACTGTTTCTGCCATAAAATTAAAAGGAAAATTGTAGTATATCTTTTCTGTGAATTCTCTGCATTATTTAGGTTTTACAATGAGGATTTTATCAACTAATTATAAAATCACTGAGGTGAGTAGCAATAAATTGTCTTTTATAATCAGAATTCAAACAAGATAGCAATGTTGTAGCATAGAATTATTAAAGTGTTCTTTATGCATTCAAAGGTCTAGAACACTGTGGCCATCCTTCCCCTCACTCATGTGGATGTCTATCAGAGTAAGAAATAAGAATTCCAAAGACTAAATTTACC